>NW_028320001.1:0-80902 GCF_062004578.1 Staurois parvus
GCCTTTTTGGCTAAGATCAAGTGTAGTATCTGTTCTTATCAGTTTAATATCTGATACGTCCCCTATCTGGGACCATATATTAAATGGATTTTTAGAACAGGGAGATGGAAGAAGAGCTTGCTCTGTCCACTCCACGCATCGACCTGGTATTGCAGTACCTCCAGGACCGGTGCACCCCTCTTATGCGGTTTTCCAAAAGCAGACATAGAAGAAGAGAAATGACTACGACAAGCAGTCACTCTCCTTTCTTTCCCAAGAAGGAAAGGAAAGGGCACAAGGTCACACCTGTGATGGGAGTGATCGAGGCCCATCCCAGTGGTCCTAACCAGCCTTGGCCTTGGCTCCTGCAGACCAGACGGCAGCCTGCTGGCTTCATTGTGTTGTGTGTTATTGTTGTTGTCCTCCTCCTCATTGTGCCTTATCTGTGTTTGTTGCTGATAACTCCTAACGAGGTGTGAAAAGCCTCATTCCATTAAAGGTGTTTTTAACCCTGGGTGTGCCTGTGTGCTTTTGTTTGGTGCGTGTCACTTTCTTGCTTTCATTCTTGCTGGGCTTGCCTGGATGGGACGACGTGCCCAATGGCCTGAAAAGAAGCGAGGAGAGTCAGCAAGCTCTCTGTCTCTCCATCCGAAGGAAAGCAGGAAGTCAGCTGGCTGGAAGCCGAGCTTTCAGCCCGTCCGAAGGAGGAAGGAGGGAGGCCTGGCTGGAAGCAACCCGAGAGAGAGAGCTGCTGCTCTGCTCAGCTCGACTCTGGGACGGCCGCTCGAGCTGCCGCACGGATATGCCATGCCAAGGCCTGTGTCTCCTCTAGTGGCCCGCCTCGCCCGCGTCGCCCTAGAGGCGGGGCCATGCAAACGACCGTGCTGCTGATTTCTCCCCAAACCAGCAGCACCTGCTGGTGCCCACTTGGGCTAGAGGAGGAGCAGACTGGGCCCAGGGGATGGAAGCCAAGTGTCCAGGAGGGAGTGGAGGCAGGGGAGCCAGGCCCTGGGCCAGAGGTGTGAATTTTGGCAGCCCCAGCCACCTGGGAGAGCCCTGCGGAGGAGTGGGCCCCCTGCGGCCCGTGGAGCTCTCAGCGAGCCCGTCCCCTCTGCCCGTTCGGGCGGCCCTCGGGTAGGCCCGAGTTTCCGGTTATCGCTTCTCGGCCTTTTGGCTAAGATCAAGTGTAGTATCTGTTCTTATCAGTTTAATATCTGATACGTCCCCTATCTGGACCATATATTAAATGGATTTTTAGAACAGGGAGATGAAGAAGAGCTTGCTCTGTCCACTCCACGCATCGACCTGGTATTGCAGTACCTCCAGGACCGGTGCACCCCTCTTATGCGGTTTTCCAAAAGCAGACATAGAAGAAGAGAAATGACTACGACAAGCAGTCACTCTCCTTTCTTTCCCCAAGAAGGAAAGGAAAGGGCACAAGGTCACACCTGTGATGGGAGTGATCGAGGCCCATCCCAGTGGTCCTAACCAGCCTTGGCCTTGGGCTCCTGCAGACCAGACGGCAGCCTGCTGGCTTCATTGTGTTGTGTGTTATTGTTGTTGTCCTCCTCCTCATTGTGCCTTATCTGTGTTTGTTGCTGATAACTCCTAACGAGGTGTGAAAAGCCTCATTCCCATTAAAGGTGTTTTAACCCTGGGTGTGCCTGTGTGCTTTTGTTTGGTGCGTGTCACTTTCTTGCTTTCATTCTTGCTGGGCTTGCCTGGATGGGACGACGTGCCCAATGGCCTGAAAAGAAGCGAGGAGAGTCAGCAAGCTCTCTGTCTCTCCATCCGAAGAAAGCAGGAAGTCAGCTGGCTGGGAAGCCGAGCTTTCAGCCCGTCCGAAGGAGGAAGGAGGGAGGCCTGGCTGGAAGCAACCCGAGAGAGAGAGCTGCTGCTCTGCTCAGCTCGACTCTGGGACGGCCGCTCGAGCTGCCGCACGGATATGCCATGGCCAAGGCCTGTGTCTCCCTCTAGTGGCCCGCCTCGCCCGCGTCGCCCTAGAGGCGGGGCCATGCAACGACCGTGCTGCTGATTTCTCCCAAACCAGCAGCACCTGCTGGTGCCCACTTGGGCTAGAGGAGGAGCAGACTGGGCCCAGGGGATGGAAGCCAAGTGTCCAGGGAGGGAGTGGAGGCAGGGGAGCCAGGCCCTGGGGCCAGAGGTGTGAATTTTGGCAGCCCCAGCCACCTGGGAGAGCCCTGCGGAGGAGTGGGCCCCCTGCGGCCCGTGGAGCTCTCAGCGAGCCCGTCCCCTCTGCCCGTTCGGGCGGCCCTCGGGTAGGCCCGAGTTTCCGGTTATCGCTTCTCGGCCTTTTGCTAAGATCAAGTGTAGTATCTGTTCTTATCAGTTTAATATCTGATACGTCCCCTATCTGGGGACCATATATTAAATGGATTTTTAGAACAGGGAGATGGAAGAAGAGCTTGCTCTGTCCACTCCACGCATCGACCTGGTATTGCAGTACCTCCAGGACCGGTGCACCCCTCTTATGCGGTTTTCCAAAAGCAGACATAGAAGAAGAGAAATGACTACGACAAGCAGTCACTCTCCTTTCTTTCCCCAAGAAGGAAAGGAAAGGGCACAAGGTCACACCTGTGATGGGAGTGATCGAGGCCCATCCCAGTGGTCCTAACCAGCCTTGGCCTTGGCTCCTGCAGACCAGACGGCAGCCTGCTGGCTTCATTGTGTTGTGTGTTATTGTTGTTGTCCTCCTCCTCATTGTGCCTTATCTGTGTTTGTTGCTGATAACTCCTAACGAGGTGTGAAAAGCCTCATTCCATTAAAGGTGTTTTTAACCCTGGGTGTGCCTGTGTGCTTTTGTTTGGTGCGTGTCACTTTCTTGCTTTTCATTCTTGCTGGGCTTGCCTGGATGGGACGACGTGCCCAATGGCCTGAAAAGAAGCGAGGAGAGTCAGCAAGCTCTCTGTCTCTCCATCCGAAGGAAAGCAGGAAGTCAGCTGGCTGGGTAGCCGAGCTTTCAGCCCGTCCGAAGGAGGAAGGAGGGAGGCCTGGCTGGAAGCAACCCGAGAGAGAGAGCTGCTGCTCTGCTCAGCTCGACTCTGGGACGGCCGCTCGAGCTGCCGCACGGATATGCCATGCCAAGGCCTGTGTCTCCCTCTAGTGGCCCGCCTCGCCCGCGTCGCCCTAGAGGCGGGGCCATGCAAACGACCGTGCTGCTGATTTCTCCCCAAACCAGCAGCACCTGCTGGTGCCCACTTGGGCTAGAGGAGGAGCAGACTGGGCCCAGGGGATGGAAGCCAAGTGTCCAGGGAGGGAGTGGAGGCAGGGGAGCCAGGCCCTGGGCCAGAGGTGTGAATTTTGGCAGCCCCAGCCACCTGGGAGAGCCCTGCGGAGGAGTGGGCCCCCTGCGGCCGTGGAGCTCTCAGCGAGCCCGTCCCCTCTGCCCGTTCGGGCGGCCCTCGGGTAGGCCCGAGTTTCCGTTATCGCTTCTCGGCCTTTTGGCTAAGATCAAGTGTAGTATCTGTTCTTATCAGTTTAATATCTGATACGTCCCCTATCTGGGGACCATATATTAAATGGATTTTTAGAACAGGGAGATGGAAGAAGAGCTTGCTCTGTCCACTCCACGCATCGACCTGGTATTGCAGTACCTCCAGGACCGGTGCACCCCTCTTATGCGGTTTTCCAAAAGCAGACATAGAAGAGAGAAATGACTACGACAAGCAGTCACTCTCCTTTCTTTCCCCAAGAAGGAAAGGAAAGGGCACAAGGTCACACCTGTGATGGGAGTGATCGAGGCCCATCCCAGTGGTCCTAACCAGCCTTGGCCTTGGCTCCTGCAGACCAGACGGCAGCCTGCTGGCTTCATTGTGTTGTGTGTTATTGTTGTTGTCCTCCTCCTCATTGTGCCTTATCTGTGTTTGTTGCTGATAACTCCTAACGAGGTGTGAAAAGCCTCATTCCATTAAAGGTGTTTTTAACCCTGGGTGTGCCTGTGTGCTTTTGTTTGGTGCGTGTCACTTTCCTTGCTTTCATTCTTGCTGGGCTTGCCTGGATGGGACGACGTGCCCAATGGCCTGAAAAGAAGCGAGGAGAGTCAGCAAGCTCTCTGTCTCTCCATCCGAAGGGAAAGCAGGAAGTCAGCTGGCTGGGAAGCCGAGCTTTCAGCCCGTCCGAAGGAGGAAGGAGGGAGGCCTGGCTGGAAGCAACCCGAGAGAGAGAGCTGCTGCTCTGCTCAGCTCGACTCTGGGACGGCCGCTCGAGCTGCCGCACGGATATGCCATGCCAAGGCTGTGTCTCCCTCTAGTGGCCCGCCTCGCCCGCGTCGCCCTAGAGGCGGGGCCATGCAAACGACCGTGCTGCTGATTTCTCCCCAAACCAGCAGCACCTGCTGGTGCCCACTTGGGCTAGAGGAGGAGCAGACTGGGCCCAGGGATGGAAGCCCAAGTGTCCAGGGAGGGAGTGGAGGCAGGGAGCCAGGCCCTGGGCCAGAGGTGTGAATTTTGGCAGCCCCAGCCACCTGGGAGAGCCCTGCGGAGGAGTGGGCCCCCTGCGGCCGTGGAGCTCTCAGCGAGCCCGTCCCCTCTGCCCGTTCGGGCGGCCCTCGGGTAGGCCCGAGTTTCCGGTTATCGCTTCTCGGCCTTTTGGCTAAGATCAAGTGTAGTATCTGTTCTTATCAGTTTAATATCTGATACGTCCCCTATCTGGGGACCATATATTAAATGGATTTTTAGAACAGGGAGATGGAAGAAGAGCTTGCTCTGTCCACTCCACGCATCGACCTGGTATTGCAGTACCTCCAGGACCGGTGCACCCCTCTTATGCGGTTTTCCAAAAGCAGACATAGAAGAAGAGAAATGACTACGACAAGCAGTCACTCTCCTTTCTTTCCCCAAGAAGGAAAGGAAAGGGCACAAGGTCACACCTGTGATGGGAGTGATCGAGGCCCATCCCAGTGGTCCTAACCAGCCTTGGCCTTGGCTCCTGCAGACCAGACGGCAGCCTGCTGGCTTCATTGTGTTGTGTGTTATTGTTGTTGTCCTCCTCCTCATTGTGCCTTATCTGTGTTTGTTGCTGATAACTCCTAACGAGGTGTGAAAAGCCTCATTCCATTAAAGGTGTTTTTAACCCTGGGTGTGCCTGTGTGCTTTTGTTTGGTGCGTGTCACTTTCTTGCTTTCATTCTTGCTGGGCTTGCCTGGATGGGACGACGTGCCCAATGGCCTGAAAAGAAGCGAGGAGAGTCAGCAAGCTCTCTGTCTCTCCATCCGAAGGAAAGCAGGAAGTCAGCTGGCTGGGAAGCCGAGCTTTCAGCCCGTCCGAAGGAGGAAGGAGGGAGGCCTGGCTGGAAGCAACCCGAGAGAGAGAGCTGCTGCTCTGCTCAGCTCGACTCTGGGACGGCCGCTCGAGCTGCCGCACGGATATGCCATGCCAAGGCCTGTGTCTCCCTCTAGTGGCCCGCCTCGCCCGCGTCGCCCTAGAGGCGGGGCCATGCAAACGACCGTGCTGCTGATTTCTCCCCAAACCAGCAGCACCTGCTGGTGCCCACTTGGGCTAGAGGAGGAGCAGACTGGGCCCAGGGGATGGAAGCCAAGTGTCCAGGGAGGGAGTGGAGGCAGGGGAGCCAGGCCCTGGGCCAGAGGTGTGAATTTTGGCAGCCCCAGCCACCTGGGAGAGCCCTGCGGAGGAGTGGGCCCCCTGCGGCCCGTGGAGCTCTCAGCGAGCCCGTCCCCTCTGCCCGTTCGGGCGGCCCTCGGGTAGGCCCGAGTTTCCGGTTATCGCTTCTCGGCCTTTTGGCTAAGATCAAGTGTAGTATCTGTTCTTATCAGTTTAATATCTGATACGTCCCCTATCTGGGGACCATATATTAAATGGATTTTTAGACAGGGAGATGGAAGAAGAGCTTGCTCTGTCCACTCCACGCATCGACCTGGTATTGCAGTACCTCCAGGACCGGTGCACCCCTCTTATGCGGTTTTCCAAAAGCAGACATAGAAGAAGAGAAATGACTACGACAAGCAGTCACTCTCCTTTCTTTCCCCAAGAAGGAAAGGAAAGGGCACAAGGTCACACCTGTGATGGGAGTGATCGAGGCCATCCCAGTGGTCCTAACCAGCCTTGGCCTTGGCTCCTGCAGACCAGACGGCAGCCTGCTGGCTTCATTGTGTTGTGTGTTATTGTTGTTGTCCTCCTCCTCATTGTGCCTTATCTGTGTTTGTTGCTGATAACTCCTAACGAGGTGTGAAAAGCCTCATTCCATTAAAGGTGTTTTTAACCCTGGGTGTGCCTGTGTGCTTTTGTTTGGTGCGTGTCACTTTCTTGCTTTCATTCTTGCTGGGCTTGCCTGGATGGGACGACGTGCCCAATGGCCTGAAAAGAAGCGAGGAGAGTCAGCAAGCTCTCTGTCTCTCCATCCGAAGGAAAGCAGGAAGTCAGCTGGCTGGGAAGCCGAGCTTTCAGCCCGTCCGAAGGAGGAAGGAGGGAGGCCTGGCTGGAAGCAACCCGAGAGAGAGAGCTGCTGCTCTGCTCAGCTCGACTCTGGGACGGCCGCTCGAGCTGCCGCACGGATATGCCATGCCAAGGCCTGTGTCTCCCTCTAGTGGCCCGCCTCGCCCGCGTCGCCCTAGAGGCGGGGCCATGCAAACGACCGTGCTGCTGATTTCTCCCCAAACCAGCAGCACCTGCTGGTGCCCACTTGGGCTAGAGGAGGAGCAGACTGGGCCCAGGGGATGGAAGCCAAGTGTCCAGGGAGGGAGTGGAGGCAGGGGAGCCAGGCCCTGGGCCAGAGGTGTGAATTTTGGCAGCCCCAGCCACCTGGGAGAGCCCTGCGGAGGAGTGGGCCCCCTGCGGCCCGTGGAGCTCTCAGCGAGCCCGTCCCCTCTGCCCGTTCGGGCGGCCCTCGGGTAGGCCCGAGTTTCCGGTTATCGCTTCTCGGCCTTTTGGCTAAGATCAAGTGTAGTATCTGTTCTTATCAGTTTAATATCTGATACGTCCCCTATCTGGGGACCATATATTAAATGGATTTTTAGAACAGGGAGATGGAAGAAGAGCTTGCTCTGTCCACTCCACGCATCGACCTGGTATTGCAGTACCTCCAGGACCGGTGCACCCCTCTTATGCGGTTTTCCAAAAGCAGACATAGAAGAAGAGAAATGACTACGACAAGCAGTCACTCTCCTTTCTTTCCCCAAGAAGGAAAGGAAAGGGCACAAGGTCACACCTGTGATGGGAGTGATCGAGGCCCATCCCAGTGGTCCTAACCAGCCTTGGCCTTGGCTCCTGCAGACCAGACGGCAGCCTGCTGGCTTCATTGTGTTGTGTGTTATTGTTGTTGTCCTCCTCCTCATTGTGCCTTATCTGTGTTTGTTGCTGATAACTCCTAACGAGGTGTGAAAAGCCTCATTCCATTAAAGGTGTTTTTAACCCTGGGTGTGCCTGTGTGCTTTTGTTTGGTGCGTGTCACTTTCTTGCTTTCATTCTTGCTGGGCTTGCCTGGATGGGACGACGTGCCCAATGGCCTGAAAAGAAGCGAGGAGAGTCAGCAAGCTCTCTGTCTCTCCATCCGAAGGAAAGCAGGAAGTCAGCTGGCTGGGAAGCCGAGCTTTCAGCCCGTCCGAAGGAGGAAGGAGGGAGGCCTGGCTGGAAGCAACCCGAGAGAGAGAGCTGCTGCTCTGCTCAGCTCGACTCTGGGACGGCCGCTCGAGCTGCCGCACGGATATGCCATGCCAAGGCCTGTGTCTCCCTCTAGTGGCCCGCCTCGCCCGCGTCGCCCTAGAGGCGGGGCCATGCAAACGACCGTGCTGCTGATTTCTCCCCAAACCAGCAGCACCTGCTGGTGCCCACTTGGGCTAGAGGAGGAGCAGACTGGGCCCAGGGGATGGAAGCCAAGTGTCCAGGGAGGGAGTGGAGGCAGGGGAGCCAGGCCCTGGGCCAGAGGTGTGAATTTTGGCAGCCCCAGCCACCTGGGAGAGCCCTGCGGAGGAGTGGGCCCCCTGCGGCCCGTGGAGCTCTCAGCGAGCCCGTCCCCTCTGCCCGTTCGGGCGGCCCTCGGGTAGGCCCGAGTTTCCGGTTATCGCTTCTCGGCCTTTTGGCTAAGATCAAGTGTAGTATCTGTTCTTATCAGTTTAATATCTGATACGTCCCCTATCTGGGGACCATATATTAAATGGATTTTTAGAACAGGGAGATGGAAGAAGAGCTTGCTCTGTCCACTCCACGCATCGACCTGGTATTGCAGTACCTCCAGGACCGGTGCACCCCTCTTATGCGGTTTTCCAAAAGCAGACATAGAAGAAGAGAAATGACTACGACAAGCAGTCACTCTCCTTTCTTTCCCCAAGAAGGAAAGGAAAGGGCACAAGGTCACACCTGTGATGGGAGTGATCGAGGCCCATCCCAGTGGTCCTAACCAGCCTTGGCCTTGGCTCCTGCAGACCAGACGGCAGCCTGCTGGCTTCATTGTGTTGTGTGTTATTGTTGTTGTCCTCCTCCTCATTGTGCCTTATCTGTGTTTGTTGCTGATAACTCCTAACGAGGTGTGAAAAGCCTCATTCCATTAAAGGTGTTTTTAACCCTGGGTGTGCCTGTGTGCTTTTGTTTGGTGCGTGTCACTTTCTTGCTTTCATTCTTGCTGGGCTTGCCTGGATGGGACGACGTGCCCAATGGCCTGAAAAGAAGCGAGGAGAGTCAGCAAGCTCTCTGTCTCTCCATCCGAAGGAAAGCAGGAAGTCAGCTGGCTGGGAAGCCGAGCTTTCAGCCCGTCCGAAGGAGGGAAGGAGGGAGGCCTGGCTGGAAGCAACCCGAGAGAGAGAGCTGCTGCTCTGCTCAGCTCGACTCTGGGACGGCCGCTCGAGCTGCCGCACGGATATGCCATGCCAAGGCCTGTGTCTCCCTCTAGTGGCCCGCCTCGCCCGCGTCGCCCTAGAGGCGGGGCCATGCAAACGACCGTGCTGCTGATTTCTCCCCAAACCAGCAGCACCTGCTGGTGCCCACTTGGGCTAGAGGAGGAGCAGACTGGGCCCAGGGGATGGAAGCAAGTGTCCAGGGAGGGAGTGGAGGCAGGGGAGCCAGGCCCTGGGCCAGAGGTGTGAATTTTGGCAGCCCCAGCCACCTGGGAGAGCCCTGCGGAGGAGTGGGCCCCCTGCGGCCCGTGGAGCTCTCAGCGAGCCCGTCCCCTCTGCCCGTTCGGGCGGCCCTCGGGTAGGCCCGAGTTTCCGGTTATCGCTTCTCGGCCTTTTGGCTAAGATCAAGTGTAGTATCTGTTCTTATCAGTTTAATATCTGATACGTCCCCTATCTGGGGACCATATATTAAATGGATTTTTAGAACAGGGAGATGGAAGAAGAGCTTGCTCTGTCCACTCCACGCATCGACCTGGTATTGCAGTACCTCCAGGACCGGTGCACCCCTCTTATGCGGTTTTCCAAAAGCAGACATAGAAGAAGAGAAATGACTACGACAAGCAGTCACTCTCCTTTCTTTCCCCAAGAAGGAAAGGAAAGGGCACAAGGTCACACTGTGATGGGAGTGATCGAGGCCCATCCCAGTGGTCCTAACCAGCCTTGGCCTTGGCTCCTGCAGACCAGACGGCAGCCTGCTGGCTTCATTGTGTTGTGTGTTATTGTTGTTGTCCTCCTCCTCATTGTGCCTTATCTGTGTTTGTTGCTGATAACTCCTAACGAGGTGTGAAAAGCCTCATTCCATTAAAGGTGTTTTTAACCCTGGGTGTGCCTGTGTGCTTTTGTTTGGTGCGTGTCACTTTCTTGCTTTCATTCTTGCTGGGCTTGCCTGGATGGGACGACGTGCCCAATGGCCTGAAAAGAAGCGAGGAGAGTCAGCAAGCTCTCTGTCTCTCCATCCGAAGGAAAGCAGGAAGTCAGCTGGCTGGGAAGCCGAGCTTTCAGCCCGTCCGAAGGAGGAAGGAGGGAGGCCTGGCTGGAAGCAACCCGAGAGAGAGAGCTGCTGCTCTGCTCAGCTCGACTCTGGGACGGCCGCTCGAGCTGCCGCACGGATATGCCATGCCAAGGCCTGTGTCTCCCTCTAGTGGCCCGCCTCGCCCGCGTCGCCCTAGAGGCGGGGCCATGCAAACGACCGTGCTGCTGATTTCTCCCCAAACCAGCAGCACCTGCTGGTGCCCACTTGGGCTAGAGGAGGAGCAGACTGGGCCCAGGGGATGGAAGCCAAGTGTCCAGGGAGGGAGTGGAGGCAGGGGAGCCAGGCCCTGGGCCAGAGGTGTGAATTTTGGCAGCCCCAGCCACCTGGGAGAGCCCTGCGGAGGAGTGGGCCCCCTGCGGCCCGTGGAGCTCTCAGCGAGCCCGTCCCCTCTGCCCGTTCGGGCGGCCCTCGGGTAGGCCCGAGTTTCCGGTTATCGCTTCTCGGCCTTTTGGCTAAGATCAAGTGTAGTATCTGTTCTTATCAGTTTAATATCTGATACGTCCCCTATCTGGGGACCATATATTAAATGGATTTTTAGAACAGGGAGATGGAAGAAGAGCTTGCTCTGTCCACTCCACGCATCGACCTGGTATTGCAGTACCTCCAGGACCGGTGCACCCCTCTTATGCGGTTTTCAAAAGCAGACATAGAAGAAGAGAAATGACTACGACAAGCAGTCACTCTCCTTTCTTTCCCCAAGAAGGAAAGGAAAGGGCACAAGGTCACACCTGTGATGGGAGTGATCGAGGCCCATCCCAGTGGTCCTAACCAGCCTTGGCCTTGGCTCCTGCAGACCAGACGGCAGCCTGCTGGCTTCATTGTGTTGTGTGTTATTGTTGTTGTCCTCCTCCTCATTGTGCCTTATCTGTGTTTGTTGCTGATAACTCCTAACGAGGTGTGAAAAGCCTCATTCCATTAAAGGTGTTTTAACCCTGGGTGTGCCTGTGTGCTTTTGTTTGGTGCGTGTCACTTTCTTGCTTTCATTCTTGCTGGGCTTGCCTGGATGGGACGACGTGCCCAATGGCCTGAAAAGAAGCGAGGAGAGTCAGCAAGCTCTCTGTCTCTCCATCCGAAGGAAAGCAGGAAGTCAGCTGGCTGGGAAGCCGAGCTTTCAGCCCGTCCGAAGGAGGAAGGAGGGAGGCCTGGCTGGAAGCAACCCGAGAGAGAGAGCTGCTGCTCTGCTCAGCTCGACTCTGGGACGGCCGCTCGAGCTGCCGCACGGATATGCCATGCCAAGGCCTGTGTCTCCCTCTAGTGGCCCGCCTCGCCCGCGTCGCCCTAGAGGCGGGGCCATGCAAACGACCGTGCTGCTGATTTCTCCCCAAACCAGCAGCACCTGCTGGTGCCCACTTGGGCTAGAGGAGGAGCAGACTGGGCCCAGGGGATGGAAGCCAAGTGTCCAGGGAGGGAGTGGAGGCAGGGGAGCCAGGCCCTGGGCCAGAGGTGTGAATTTTGGCAGCCCCAGCCACCTGGGAGAGCCCTGCGGAGGAGTGGGCCCCCTGCGGCCCGTGGAGCTCTCAGCGAGCCCGTCCCCTCTGCCCGTTCGGGCGGCCCTCGGGTAGGCCCGAGTTTCCGGTTATCGCTTCTCGGCCTTTTGGCTAAGATCAAGTGTAGTATCTGTTCTTATCAGTTTAATATCTGATACGTCCCCTATCTGGGGACCATATATTAAATGGATTTTTAGAACAGGGAGATGGAAGAAGAGCTTGCTCTGTCCACTCCACGCATCGACCTGGTATTGCAGTACCTCCAGGACCGGTGCACCCCTCTTATGCGGTTTTCCAAAAGCAGACATAGAAGAAGAGAAATGACTACGACAAGCAGTCACTCTCCTTTCTTTCCCCAAGAAGGAAAGGAAAGGGCACAAGGTCACACCTGTGATGGGAGTGATCGAGGCCCATCCCAGTGGTCCTAACCAGCCTTGGCCTTGGCTCCTGCAGACCAGACGGCAGCCTGCTGGCTTCATTGTGTTGTGTGTTATTGTTGTTGTCCTCCTCCTCATTGTGCCTTATCTGTGTTTGTTGCTGATAACTCCTAACGAGGTGTGAAAAGCCTCATTCCATTAAAGGTGTTTTTAACCCTGGGTGTGCCTGTGTGCTTTTGTTTGGTGCGTGTCACTTTCTTGCTTTCATTCTTGCTGGGCTTGCCTGGATGGGACGACGTGCCCAATGGCCTGAAAAGAAGCGAGGAGAGTCAGCAAGCTCTCTGTCTCTCCATCCGAAGGAAAGCAGGAAGTCAGCTGGCTGGGAAGCCGAGCTTTCAGCCCGTCCGAAGGAGGAAGGAGGGAGGCCTGGCTGGAAGCAACCCGAGAGAGAGAGCTGCTGCTCTGCTCAGCTCGACTCTGGGACGGCCGCTCGAGCTGCCGCACGGATATGCCATGCCAAGGCCTGTGTCTCCCTCTAGTGGCCCGCCTCGCCCGCGTCGCCCTAGAGGCGGGGCCATGCAAACGACCGTGCTGCTGATTTCTCCCCAAACCAGCAGCACCTGCTGGTGCCCACTTGGGCTAGAGGAGGAGCAGACTGGGCCCAGGGGATGGAAGCCAAGTGTCCAGGGAGGGAGTGGAGGCAGGGGAGCCAGGCCCTGGGCCAGAGGTGTGAATTTTGGCAGCCCCAGCCACCTGGGAGAGCCCTGCGGAGGAGTGGGCCCCCTGCGGCCCGTGGAGCTCTCAGCGAGCCCGTCCCCTCTGCCCGTTCGGGCGGCCCTCGGGTAGGCCCGAGTTTCCGGTTATCGCTTCTCGGCCTTTTGGCTAAGATCAAGTGTAGTATCTGTTCTTATCAGTTTAATATCTGATACGTCCCCTATCTGGGGACCATATATTAAATGGATTTTTAGAACAGGGAGATGGAAGAAGAGCTTGCTCTGTCCACTCCACGCATCGACCTGGTATTGCAGTACCTCCAGGACCGGTGCACCCCTCTTATGCGGTTTTCCAAAAGCAGACATAGAAGAAGAGAAATGACTACGACAAGCAGTCACTCTCCTTTCTTTCCCCAAGAAGGAAAGGAAAGGGCACAAGGTCACACCTGTGATGGGAGTGATCGAGGCCCATCCCAGTGGTCCTAACCAGCCTTGGCCTTGGCTCCTGCAGACCAGACGGCAGCCTGCTGGCTTCATTGTGTTGTGTGTTATTGTTGTTGTCCTCCTCCTCATTGTGCCTTATCTGTGTTTGTTGCTGATAACTCCTAACGAGGTGTGAAAAGCCTCATTCCATTAAAGGTGTTTTTAACCCTGGGTGTGCCTGTGTGCTTTTGTTTGGTGCGTGTCACTTTCTTGCTTTCATTCTTGCTGGGCTTGCCTGGATGGGACGACGTGCCCAATGGCCTGAAAAGAAGCGAGGAGAGTCAGCAAGCTCTCTGTCTCTCCATCCGAAGGAAAGCAGGAAGTCAGCTGGCTGGGAAGCCGAGCTTTCAGCCCGTCCGAAGGAGGAAGGAGGGAGGCCTGGCTGGAAGCAACCCGAGAGAGAGAGCTGCTGCTCTGCTCAGCTCGACTCTGGGACGGCCGCTCGAGCTGCCGCACGGATATGCCATGCCAAGGCCTGTGTCTCCCTCTAGTGGCCCGCCTCGCCCGCGTCGCCCTAGAGGCGGGGCCATGCAAACGACCGTGCTGCTGATTTCTCCCCAAACCAGCAGCACCTGCTGGTGCCCACTTGGGCTAGAGGAGGAGCAGACTGGGCCCAGGGGATGGAAGCCAAGTGTCCAGGGAGGGAGTGGAGGCAGGGGAGCCAGGCCCTGGGCCAGAGGTGTGAATTTTGGCAGCCCCAGCCACCTGGGAGAGCCCTGCGGAGGAGTGGGCCCCCTGCGGCCCGTGGAGCTCTCAGCGAGCCCGTCCCCTCTGCCCGTTCGGGCGGCCCTCGGGTAGGCCCGAGTTTCCGGTTATCGCTTCTCGGCCTTTTGGCTAAGATCAAGTGTAGTATCTGTTCTTATCAGTTTAATATCTGATACGTCCCCTATCTGGGGACCATATATTAAATGGATTTTTAGAACAGGGAGATGGAAGAAGAGCTTGCTCTGTCCACTCCACGCATCGACCTGGTATTGCAGTACCTCCAGGACCGGTGCACCCCTCTTATGCGGTTTTCCAAAAGCAGACATAGAAGAAGAGAAATGACTACGACAAGCAGTCACTCTCCTTTCTTTCCCCAAGAAGGAAAGGAAAGGGCACAAGGTCACACCTGTGATGGGAGTGATCGAGGCCCATCCCAGTGGTCCTAACCAGCCTTGGCCTTGGCTCCTGCAGACCAGACGGCAGCCTGCTGGCTTCATTGTGTTGTGTGTTATTGTTGTTGTCCTCCTCCTCATTGTGCCTTATCTGTGTTTGTTGCTGATAACTCCTAACGAGGTGTGAAAAGCCTCATTCCATTAAAGGTGTTTTTAACCCTGGGTGTGCCTGTGTGCTTTTGTTTGGTGCGTGTCACTTTCTTGCTTTCATTCTTGCTGGGCTTGCCTGGATGGGACGACGTGCCCAATGGCCTGAAAAGAAGCGAGGAGAGTCAGCAAGCTCTCTGTCTCTCCATCCGAAGGAAAGCAGGAAGTCAGCTGGCTGGGAAGCCGAGCTTTCAGCCCGTCCGAAGGAGGAAGGAGGGAGGCCTGGCTGGAAGCAACCCGAGAGAGAGAGCTGCTGCTCTGCTCAGCTCGACTCTGGGACGGCCGCTCGAGCTGCCGCACGGATATGCCATGCCAAGGCCTGTGTCTCCCTCTAGTGGCCCGCCTCGCCCGCGTCGCCCTAGAGGCGGGGCCATGCAAACGACCGTGCTGCTGATTTCTCCCCAAACCAGCAGCACCTGCTGGTGCCCACTTGGGCTAGAGGAGGAGCAGACTGGGCCCAGGGGATGGAAGCCAAGTGTCCAGGGAGGGAGTGGAGGCAGGGGAGCCAGGCCCTGGGCCAGAGGTGTGAATTTTGGCAGCCCCAGCCACCTGGGAGAGCCCTGCGGAGGAGTGGGCCCCCTGCGGCCCGTGGAGCTCTCAGCGAGCCCGTCCCCTCTGCCCGTTCGGGCGGCCCTCGGGTAGGCCCGAGTTTCCGGTTATCGCTTCTCGGCCTTTTGGCTAAGATCAAGTGTAGTATCTGTTCTTATCAGTTTAATATCTGATACGTCCCCTATCTGGGGACCATATATTAAATGGATTTTTAGAACAGGGAGATGGAAGAAGAGCTTGCTCTGTCCACTCCACGCATCGACCTGGTATTGCAGTACCTCCAGGACCGGTGCACCCCTCTTATGCGGTTTTCCAAAAGCAGACATAGAAGAAGAGAAATGACTACGACAAGCAGTCACTCTCCTTTCTTTCCCCAAGAAGGAAAGGAAAGGGCACAAGGTCACACCTGTGATGGGAGTGATCGAGGCCCATCCCAGTGGTCCTAACCAGCCTTGGCCTTGGCTCCTGCAGACCAGACGGCAGCCTGCTGGCTTCATTGTGTTGTGTGTTATTGTTGTTGTCCTCCTCCTCATTGTGCCTTATCTGTGTTTGTTGCTGATAACTCCTAACGAGGTGTGAAAAGCCTCATTCCATTAAAGGTGTTTTTAACCCTGGGTGTGCCTGTGTGCTTTTGTTTGGTGCGTGTCACTTTCTTGCTTTCATTCTTGCTGGGCTTGCCTGGATGGGACGACGTGCCCAATGGCCTGAAAAGAAGCGAGGAGAGTCAGCAAGCTCTCTGTCTCTCCATCCGAAGGAAAGCAGGAAGTCAGCTGGCTGGGAAGCCGAGCTTTCAGCCCGTCCGAAGGAGGAAGGAGGGAGGCCTGGCTGGAAGCAACCCGAGAGAGAGAGCTGCTGCTCTGCTCAGCTCGACTCTGGGACGGCCGCTCGAGCTGCCGCACGGATATGCCATGCCAAGGCCTGTGTCTCCCTCTAGTGGCCCGCCTCGCCCGCGTCGCCCTAGAGGCGGGGCCATGCAAACGACCGTGCTGCTGATTTCTCCCCAAACCAGCAGCACCTGCTGGTGCCCACTTGGGCTAGAGGAGGAGCAGACTGGGCCCAGGGGATGGAAGCCAAGTGTCCAGGGAGGGAGTGGAGGCAGGGGAGCCAGGCCCTGGGCCAGAGGTGTGAATTTTGGCAGCCCCAGCCACCTGGGAGAGCCCTGCGGAGGAGTGGGCCCCTGCGGCCCGTGGAGCTCTCAGCGAGCCCGTCCCCTCTGCCCGTTCGGGCGGCCCTCGGGTAGGCCCGAGTTTCCGGTTATCGCTTCTCGGCCTTTTGGCTAAGATCAAGTGTAGTATCTGTTCTTATCAGTTTAATATCTGATACGTCCCCTATCTGGGGACCATATATTAAATGGATTTTTAGAACAGGGAGATGGAAGAAGAGCTTGCTCTGTCCACTCCACGCATCGACCTGGTATTGCAGTACCTCCAGGACCGGTGCACCCCTCTTATGCGGTTTTCCAAAAGCAGACATAGAAGAAGAGAAATGACTACGACAAGCAGTCACTCTCCTTTCTTTCCCCAAGAAGGAAAGGAAAGGGCACAAGGTCACACCTGTGATGGGAGTGATCGAGGCCCATCCCAGTGGTCCTAACCAGCCTTGGCCTTGGCTCCTGCAGACCAGACGGCAGCCTGCTGGCTTCATTGTGTTGTGTGTTATTGTTGTTGTCCTCCTCCTCATTGTGCCTTATCTGTGTTTGTTGCTGATAACTCCTAACGAGGTGTGAAAAGCCTCATTCCATTAAAGGTGTTTTTAACCCTGGGTGTGCCTGTGTGCTTTTGTTTGGTGCGTGTCACTTTCTTGCTTTCATTCTTGCTGGGCTTGCCTGGATGGGACGACGTGCCCAATGGCCTGAAAAGAAGCGAGGAGAGTCAGCAAGCTCTCTGTCTCTCCATCCGAAGGAAAGCAGGAAGTCAGCTGGCTGGGAAGCCGAGCTTTCAGCCCGTCCGAAGGAGGAAGGAGGGAGGCCTGGCTGGAAGCAACCCGAGAGAGAGAGCTGCTGCTCTGCTCAGCTCGACTCTGGGACGGCCGCTCGAGCTGCCGCACGGATATGCCATGCCAAGGCCTGTGTCTCCCTCTAGTGGCCCGCCTCGCCCGCGTCGCCCTAGAGGCGGGGCCATGCAAACGACCGTGCTGCTGATTTCTCCCCAAACCAGCAGCACCTGCTGGTGCCCACTTGGGCTAGAGGAGGAGCAGACTGGGCCAGGGGATGGAAGCCAAGTGTCCAGGGAGGGAGTGGAGGCAGGGGAGCCAGGCCCTGGGCCAGAGGTGTGAATTTTGGCAGCCCCAGCCACCTGGGAGAGCCCTGCGGAGGAGTGGGCCCCCTGCGGCCCGTGGAGCTCTCAGCGAGCCCGTCCCCTCTGCCCGTTCGGGCGGCCCTCGGGTAGGCCCGAGTTTCCGGTTATCGCTTCTCGGCCTTTTGGCTAAGATCAAGTGTAGTATCTGTTCTTATCAGTTTAATATCTGATACGTCCCCTATCTGGGGACCATATATTAAATGGATTTTTAGAACAGGGAGATGGAAGAAGAGCTTGCTCTGTCCACTCCACGCATCGACCTGGTATTGCAGTACCTCCAGGACCGGTGCACCCCTCTTATGCGGTTTTCCAAAAGCAGACATAGAAGAAGAGAAATGACTACGACAAGCAGTCACTCTCCTTTCTTTCCCCAAGAAGGAAAGGAAAGGGCACAAGGTCACACCTGTGATGGGAGTGATCGAGGCCCATCCCAGTGGTCCTAACCAGCCTTGGCCTTGGCTCCTGCAGACCAGACGGCAGCCTGCTGGCTTCATTGTGTTGTGTGTTATTGTTGTTGTCCTCCTCCTCATTGTGCCTTATCTGTGTTTGTTGCTGATAACTCCTAACGAGGTGTGAAAAGCCTCATTCCATTAAAGGTGTTTTTAACCCTGGGTGTGCCTGTGTGCTTTTGTTTGGTGCGTGTCACTTTCTTGCTTTCATTCTTGCTGGGCTTGCCTGGATGGGACGACGTGCCCAATGGCCTGAAAAGAAGCGAGGAGAGTCAGCAAGCTCTCTGTCTCTCCATCCGAAGGAAAGCAGGAAGTCAGCTGGCTGGGAAGCCGAGCTTTCAGCCCGTCCGAAGGAGGAAGGAGGGAGGCCTGGCTGGAAGCAACCCGAGAGAGAGAGCTGCTGCTCTGCTCAGCTCGACTCTGGGACGGCCGCTCGAGCTGCCGCACGGATATGCCATGCCAAGGCCTGTGTCTCCCTCTAGTGGCCCGCCTCGCCCGCGTCGCCCTAGAGGCGGGGCCATGCAAACGACCGTGCTGCTGATTTCTCCCCAAACCAGCAGCACCTGCTGGTGCCCACTTGGGCTAGAGGAGGAGCAGACTGGGCCCAGGGGATGGAAGCCAAGTGTCCAGGGAGGGAGTGGAGGCAGGGGAGCCAGGCCCTGGGCCAGAGGTGTGAATTTTGGCAGCCCCAGCCACCTGGGAGAGCCCTGCGGAGGAGTGGGCCCCCTGCGGCCCGTGGAGCTCTCAGCGAGCCCGTCCCCTCTGCCCGTTCGGGCGGCCCTCGGGTAGGCCCGAGTTTCCGGTTATCGCTTCTCGGCCTTTTGGCTAAGATCAAGTGTAGTATCTGTTCTTATCAGTTTAATATCTGATACGTCCCCTATCTGGGGACCATATATTAAATGGATTTTTAGAACAGGGAGATGGAAGAAGAGCTTGCTCTGTCCACTCCACGCATCGACCTGGTATTGCAGTACCTCCAGGACCGGTGCACCCCTCTTATGCGGTTTTCCAAAAGCAGACATAGAAGAAGAGAAATGACTACGACAAGCAGTCACTCTCCTTTCTTTCCCCAAGAAGGAAAGGAAAGGGCACAAGGTCACACCTGTGATGGGAGTGATCGAGGCCCATCCCAGTGGTCCTAACCAGCCTTGGCCTTGGCTCCTGCAGACCAGACGGCAGCCTGCTGGCTTCATTGTGTTGTGTGTTATTGTTGTTGTCCTCCTCCTCATTGTGCCTTATCTGTGTTTGTTGCTGATAACTCCTAACGAGGTGTGAAAAGCCTCATTCCATTAAAGGTGTTTTTAACCCTGGGTGTGCCTGTGTGCTTTTGTTTGGTGCGTGTCACTTTCTTGCTTTCATTCTTGCTGGGCTTGCCTGGATGGGACGACGTGCCCAATGGCCTGAAAAGAAGCGAGGAGAGTCAGCAAGCTCTCTGTCTCTCCATCCGAAGGAAAGCAGGAAGTCAGCTGGCTGGGAAGCCGAGCTTTCAGCCCGTCCGAAGGAGGAAGGAGGGAGGCCTGGCTGGAAGCAACCCGAGAGAGAGAGCTGCTGCTCTGCTCAGCTCGACTCTGGGACGGCCGCTCGAGCTGCCGCACGGATATGCCATGCCAAGGCCTGTGTCTCCCTCTAGTGGCCCGCCTCGCCCGCGTCGCCCTAGAGGCGGGGCCATGCAAACGACCGTGCTGCTGATTTCTCCCCAAACCAGCAGCACCTGCTGGTGCCCACTTGGGCTAGAGGAGGAGCAGACTGGGCCCAGGGGATGGAAGCCAAGTGTCCAGGGAGGGAGTGGAGGCAGGGGAGCCAGGCCCTGGGCCAGAGGTGTGAATTTTGGCAGCCCCAGCCACCTGGGAGAGCCCTGCGGAGGAGTGGGCCCCCTGCGGCCCGTGGAGCTCTCAGCGAGCCCGTCCCCTCTGCCCGTTCGGGCGGCCCTCGGGTAGGCCCGAGTTTCCGGTTATCGCTTCTCGGCCTTTTGGCTAAGATCAAGTGTAGTATCTGTTCTTATCAGTTTAATATCTGATACGTCCCCTATCTGGGGACCATATATTAAATGGATTTTTAGAACAGGGAGATGGAAGAAGAGCTTGCTCTGTCCACTCCACGCATCGACCTGGTATTGCAGTACCTCCAGGACCGGTGCACCCCTCTTATGCGGTTTTCCAAAAGCAGACATAGAAGAAGAGAAATGACTACGACAAGCAGTCACTCTCCTTTCTTTCCCCAAGAAGGAAAGGAAAGGGCACAAGGTCACACCTGTGATGGGAGTGATCGAGGCCCATCCCAGTGGTCCTAACCAGCCTTGGCCTTGGCTCCTGCAGACCAGACGGCAGCCTGCTGGCTTCATTGTGTTGTGTGTTATTGTTGTTGTCCTCCTCCTCATTGTGCCTTATCTGTGTTTGTTGCTGATAACTCCTAACGAGGTGTGAAAAGCCTCATTCCATTAAAGGTGTTTTTAACCCTGGGTGTGCCTGTGTGCTTTTGTTTGGTGCGTGTCACTTTCTTGCTTTCATTCTTGCTGGGCTTGCCTGGATGGGACGACGTGCCCAATGGCCTGAAAAGAAGCGAGGAGAGTCAGCAAGCTCTCTGTCTCTCCATCCGAAGGAAAGCAGGAAGTCAGCTGGCTGGGAAGCCGAGCTTTCAGCCCGTCCGAAGGAGGAAGGAGGGAGGCCTGGCTGGAAGCAACCCGAGAGAGAGAGCTGCTGCTCTGCTCAGCTCGACTCTGGGACGGCCGCTCGAGCTGCCGCACGGATATGCCATGCCAAGGCCTGTGTCTCCCTCTAGTGGCCCGCCTCGCCCGCGTCGCCCTAGAGGCGGGGCCATGCAAACGACCGTGCTGCTGATTTCTCCCCAAACCAGCAGCACCTGCTGGTGCCCACTTGGGCTAGAGGAGGAGCAGACTGGGCCCAGGGGATGGAAGCCAAGTGTCCAGGGAGGGAGTGGAGGCAGGGGAGCCAGGCCCTGGGCCAGAGGTGTGAATTTTGGCAGCCCCAGCCACCTGGGAGAGCCCTGCGGAGGAGTGGGCCCCCTGCGGCCCGTGGAGCTCTCAGCGAGCCCGTCCCCTCTGCCCGTTCGGGCGGCCCTCGGGTAGGCCCGAGTTTCCGGTTATCGCTTCTCGGCCTTTTGGCTAAGATCAAGTGTAGTATCTGTTCTTATCAGTTTAATATCTGATACGTCCCCTATCTGGGGACCATATATTAAATGGATTTTTAGAACAGGGAGATGGAAGAAGAGCTTGCTCTGTCCACTCCACGCATCGACCTGGTATTGCAGTACCTCCAGGACCGGTGCACCCCTCTTATGCGGTTTTCCAAAAGCAGACATAGAAGAAGAGAAATGACTACGACAAGCAGTCACTCTCCTTTCTTTCCCCAAGAAGGAAAGGAAAGGGCACAAGGTCACACCTGTGATGGGAGTGATCGAGGCCCATCCCAGTGGTCCTAACCAGCCTTGGCCTTGGCTCCTGCAGACCAGACGGCAGCCTGCTGGCTTCATTGTGTTGTGTGTTATTGTTGTTGTCCTCCTCCTCATTGTGCCTTATCTGTGTTTGTTGCTGATAACTCCTAACGAGGTGTGAAAAGCCTCATTCCATTAAAGGTGTTTTTAACCCTGGGTGTGCCTGTGTGCTTTTGTTTGGTGCGTGTCACTTTCTTGCTTTCATTCTTGCTGGGCTTGCCTGGATGGGACGACGTGCCCAATGGCCTGAAAAGAAGCGAGGAGAGTCAGCAAGCTCTCTGTCTCTCCATCCGAAGGAAAGCAGGAAGTCAGCTGGCTGGGAAGCCGAGCTTTCAGCCCGTCCGAAGGAGGAAGGAGGGAGGCCTGGCTGGAAGCAACCCGAGAGAGAGAGCTGCTGCTCTGCTCAGCTCGACTCTGGGACGGCCGCTCGAGCTGCCGCACGGATATGCCATGCCAAGGCCTGTGTCTCCCTCTAGTGGCCCGCCTCGCCCGCGTCGCCCTAGAGGCGGGGCCATGCAAACGACCGTGCTGCTGATTTCTCCCCAAACCAGCAGCACCTGCTGGTGCCCACTTGGGCTAGAGGAGGAGCAGACTGGGCCCAGGGGATGGAAGCCAAGTGTCCAGGGAGGGAGTGGAGGCAGGGGAGCCAGGCCCTGGGCCAGAGGTGTGAATTTTGGCAGCCCCAGCCACCTGGGAGAGCCCTGCGGAGGAGTGGGCCCCCTGCGGCCCGTGGAGCTCTCAGCGAGCCCGTCCCCTCTGCCCGTTCGGGCGGCCCTCGGGTAGGCCCGAGTTTCCGGTTATCGCTTCTCGGCCTTTTGGCTAAGATCAAGTGTAGTATCTGTTCTTATCAGTTTAATATCTGATACGTCCCCTATCTGGGGACCA
Organism: Staurois parvus; assembly: GCF_062004578.1. Classification (NCBI taxonomy): domain Eukaryota; kingdom Metazoa; phylum Chordata; class Amphibia; order Anura; family Ranidae; genus Staurois; species Staurois parvus. The sequence goes on from NW_028320001.1 coordinate 21,870, forward strand.
TATATTAAATGGATTTTTAGAACAGGGAGATGGAAGAAGAGCTTGCTCTGTCCACTCCACGCATCGACCTGGTATTGCAGTACCTCCAGGACCGGTGCACCCCTCTTATGCGGTTTTCCAAAAGCAGACATAGAAGAAGAGAAATGACTACGACAAGCAGTCACTCTCCTTTCTTTCCCCAAGAAGGAAAGGAAAGGGCACAAGGTCACACCTGTGATGGGAGTGATCGAGGCCCATCCCAGTGGTCCTAACCAGCCTTGGCCTTGGCTCCTGCAGACCAGACGGCAGCCTGCTGGCTTCATTGTGTTGTGTGTTATTGTTGTTGTCCTCCTCCTCATTGTGCCTTATCTGTGTTTGTTGCTGATAACTCCTAACGAGGTGTGAAAAGCCTCATTCCATTAAAGGTGTTTTTAACCCTGGGTGTGCCTGTGTGCTTTTGTTTGGTGCGTGTCACTTTCTTGCTTTCATTCTTGCTGGGCTTGCCTGGATGGGACGACGTGCCCAATGGCCTGAAAAGAAGCGAGGAGAGTCAGCAAGCTCTCTGTCTCTCCATCCGAAGGAAAGCAGGAAGTCAGCTGGCTGGGAAGCCGAGCTTTCAGCCCGTCCGAAGGAGGAAGGAGGGAGGCCTGGCTGGAAGCAACCCGAGAGAGAGAGCTGCTGCTCTGCTCAGCTCGACTCTGGGACGGCCGCTCGAGCTGCCGCACGGATATGCCATGCCAAGGCCTGTGTCTCCCTCTAGTGGCCCGCCTCGCCCGCGTCGCCCTAGAGGCGGGGCCATGCAAACGACCGTGCTGCTGATTTCTCCCCAAACCAGCAGCACCTGCTGGTGCCCACTTGGGCTAGAGGAGGAGCAGACTGGGCCCAGGGGATGGAAGCCAAGTGTCCAGGGAGGGAGTGGAGGCAGGGGAGCCAGGCCCTGGGCCAGAGGTGTGAATTTTGGCAGCCCCAGCCACCTGGGAGAGCCCTGCGGAGGAGTGGGCCCCCTGCGGCCCGTGGAGCTCTCAGCGAGCCCGTCCCCTCTGCCCGTTCGGGCGGCCCTCGGGTAGGCCCGAGTTTCCGGTTATCGCTTCTCGGCCTTTTGGCTAAGATCAAGTGTAGTATCTGTTCTTATCAGTTTAATATCTGATACGTCCCCTATCTGGGGACCATATATTAAATGGATTTTTAGAACAGGGAGATGGAAGAAGAGCTTGCTCTGTCCACTCCACGCATCGACCTGGTATTGCAGTACCTCCAGGACCGGTGCACCCCTCTTATGCGGTTTTCCAAAAGCAGACATAGAAGAAGAGAAATGACTACGACAAGCAGTCACTCTCCTTTCTTTCCCCAAGAAGGAAAGGAAAGGGCACAAGGTCACACCTGTGATGGGAGTGATCGAGGCCCATCCCAGTGGTCCTAACCAGCCTTGGCCTTGGCTCCTGCAGACCAGACGGCAGCCTGCTGGCTTCATTGTGTTGTGTGTTATTGTTGTTGTCCTCCTCCTCATTGTGCCTTATCTGTGTTTGTTGCTGATAACTCCTAACGAGGTGTGAAAAGCCTCATTCCATTAAAGGTGTTTTTAACCCTGGGTGTGCCTGTGTGCTTTTGTTTGGTGCGTGTCACTTTCTTGCTTTCATTCTTGCTGGGCTTGCCTGGATGGGACGACGTGCCCAATGGCCTGAAAAGAAGCGAGGAGAGTCAGCAAGCTCTCTGTCTCTCCATCCGAAGGAAAGCAGGAAGTCAGCTGGCTGGGAAGCCGAGCTTTCAGCCCGTCCGAAGGAGGAAGGAGGGAGGCCTGGCTGGAAGCAACCCGAGAGAGAGAGCTGCTGCTCTGCTCAGCTCGACTCTGGGACGGCCGCTCGAGCTGCCGCACGGATATGCCATGCCAAGGCCTGTGTCTCCCTCTAGTGGCCCGCCTCGCCCGCGTCGCCCTAGAGGCGGGGCCATGCAAACGACCGTGCTGCTGATTTCTCCCCAAACCAGCAGCACCTGCTGGTGCCCACTTGGGCTAGAGGAGGAGCAGACTGGGCCCAGGGGATGGAAGCCAAGTGTCCAGGGAGGGAGTGGAGGCAGGGGAGCCAGGCCCTGGGCCAGAGGTGTGAATTTTGGCAGCCCCAGCCACCTGGGAGAGCCCTGCGGAGGAGTGGGCCCCCTGCGGCCCGTGGAGCTCTCAGCGAGCCCGTCCCCTCTGCCCGTTCGGGCGGCCCTCGGGTAGGCCCGAGTTTCCGGTTATCGCTTCTCGGCCTTTTGGCTAAGATCAAGTGTAGTATCTGTTCTTATCAGTTTAATATCTGATACGTCCCCTATCTGGGGACCATATATTAAATGGATTTTTAGAACAGGGAGATGGAAGAAGAGCTTGCTCTGTCCACTCCACGCATCGACCTGGTATTGCAGTACCTCCAGGACCGGTGCACCCCTCTTATGCGGTTTTCCAAAAGCAGACATAGAAGAAGAGAAATGACTACGACAAGCAGTCACTCTCCTTTCTTTCCCCAAGAAGGAAAGGAAAGGGCACAAGGTCACACCTGTGATGGGAGTGATCGAGGCCCATCCCAGTGGTCCTAACCAGCCTTGGCCTTGGCTCCTGCAGACCAGACGGCAGCCTGCTGGCTTCATTGTGTTGTGTGTTATTGTTGTTGTCCTCCTCCTCATTGTGCCTTATCTGTGTTTGTTGCTGATAACTCCTAACGAGGTGTGAAAAGCCTCATTCCATTAAAGGTGTTTTTAACCCTGGGTGTGCCTGTGTGCTTTTGTTTGGTGCGTGTCACTTTCTTGCTTTCATTCTTGCTGGGCTTGCCTGGATGGGACGACGTGCCCAATGGCCTGAAAAGAAGCGAGGAGAGTCAGCAAGCTCTCTGTCTCTCCATCCGAAGGAAAGCAGGAAGTCAGCTGGCTGGGAAGCCGAGCTTTCAGCCCGTCCGAAGGAGGAAGGAGGGAGGCCTGGCTGGAAGCAACCCGAGAGAGAGAGCTGCTGCTCTGCTCAGCTCGACTCTGGGACGGCCGCTCGAGCTGCCGCACGGATATGCCATGCCAAGGCCTGTGTCTCCCTCTAGTGGCCCGCCTCGCCCGCGTCGCCCTAGAGGCGGGGCCATGCAAACGACCGTGCTGCTGATTTCTCCCCAAACCAGCAGCACCTGCTGGTGCCCACTTGGGCTAGAGGAGGAGCAGACTGGGCCCAGGGGATGGAAGCCAAGTGTCCAGGGAGGGAGTGGAGGCAGGGGAGCCAGGCCCTGGGCCAGAGGTGTGAATTTTGGCAGCCCCAGCCACCTGGGAGAGCCCTGCGGAGGAGTGGGCCCCCTGCGGCCCGTGGAGCTCTCAGCGAGCCCGTCCCCTCTGCCCGTTCGGGCGGCCCTCGGGTAGGCCCGAGTTTCCGGTTATCGCTTCTCGGCCTTTTGGCTAAGATCAAGTGTAGTATCTGTTCTTATCAGTTTAATATCTGATACGTCCCCTATCTGGGGACCATATATTAAATGGATTTTTAGAACAGGGAGATGGAAGAAGAGCTTGCTCTGTCCACTCCACGCATCGACCTGGTATTGCAGTACCTCCAGGACCGGTGCACCCCTCTTATGCGGTTTTCCAAAAGCAGACATAGAAGAAGAGAAATGACTACGACAAGCAGTCACTCTCCTTTCTTTCCCCAAGAAGGAAAGGAAAGGGCACAAGGTCACACCTGTGATGGGAGTGATCGAGGCCCATCCCAGTGGTCCTAACCAGCCTTGGCCTTGGCTCCTGCAGACCAGACGGCAGCCTGCTGGCTTCATTGTGTTGTGTGTTATTGTTGTTGTCCTCCTCCTCATTGTGCCTTATCTGTGTTTGTTGCTGATAACTCCTAACGAGGTGTGAAAAGCCTCATTCCATTAAAGGTGTTTTTAACCCTGGGTGTGCCTGTGTGCTTTTGTTTGGTGCGTGTCACTTTCTTGCTTTCATTCTTGCTGGGCTTGCCTGGATGGGACGACGTGCCCAATGGCCTGAAAAGAAGCGAGGAGAGTCAGCAAGCTCTCTGTCTCTCCATCCGAAGGAAAGCAGGAAGTCAGCTGGCTGGGAAGCCGAGCTTTCAGCCCGTCCGAAGGAGGAAGGAGGGAGGCCTGGCTGGAAGCAACCCGAGAGAGAGAGCTGCTGCTCTGCTCAGCTCGACTCTGGGACGGCCGCTCGAGCTGCCGCACGGATATGCCATGCCAAGGCCTGTGTCTCCCTCTAGTGGCCCGCCTCGCCCGCGTCGCCCTAGAGGCGGGGCCATGCAAACGACCGTGCTGCTGATTTCTCCCCAAACCAGCAGCACCTGCTGGTGCCCACTTGGGCTAGAGGAGGAGCAGACTGGGCCCAGGGGATGGAAGCCAAGTGTCCAGGGAGGGAGTGGAGGCAGGGGAGCCAGGCCCTGGGCCAGAGGTGTGAATTTTGGCAGCCCCAGCCACCTGGGAGAGCCCTGCGGAGGAGTGGGCCCCCTGCGGCCCGTGGAGCTCTCAGCGAGCCCGTCCCCTCTGCCCGTTCGGGCGGCCCTCGGGTAGGCCCGAGTTTCCGGTTATCGCTTCTCGGCCTTTTGGCTAAGATCAAGTGTAGTATCTGTTCTTATCAGTTTAATATCTGATACGTCCCCTATCTGGGGACCATATATTAAATGGATTTTTAGAACAGGGAGATGGAAGAAGAGCTTGCTCTGTCCACTCCACGCATCGACCTGGTATTGCAGTACCTCCAGGACCGGTGCACCCCTCTTATGCGGTTTTCCAAAAGCAGACATAGAAGAAGAGAAATGACTACGACAAGCAGTCACTCTCCTTTCTTTCCCCAAGAAGGAAAGGAAAGGGCACAAGGTCACACCTGTGATGGGAGTGATCGAGGCCCATCCCAGTGGTCCTAACCAGCCTTGGCCTTGGCTCCTGCAGACCAGACGGCAGCCTGCTGGCTTCATTGTGTTGTGTGTTATTGTTGTTGTCCTCCTCCTCATTGTGCCTTATCTGTGTTTGTTGCTGATAACTCCTAACGAGGTGTGAAAAGCCTCATTCCATTAAAGGTGTTTTTAACCCTGGGTGTGCCTGTGTGCTTTTGTTTGGTGCGTGTCACTTTCTTGCTTTCATTCTTGCTGGGCTTGCCTGGATGGGACGACGTGCCCAATGGCCTGAAAAGAAGCGAGGAGAGTCAGCAAGCTCTCTGTCTCTCCATCCGAAGGAAAGCAGGAAGTCAGCTGGCTGGGAAGCCGAGCTTTCAGCCCGTCCGAAGGAGGAAGGAGGGAGGCCTGGCTGGAAGCAACCCGAGAGAGAGAGCTGCTGCTCTGCTCAGCTCGACTCTGGGACGGCCGCTCGAGCTGCCGCACGGATATGCCATGCCAAGGCCTGTGTCTCCCTCTAGTGGCCCGCCTCGCCCGCGTCGCCCTAGAGGCGGGGCCATGCAAACGACCGTGCTGCTGATTTCTCCCCAAACCAGCAGCACCTGCTGGTGCCCACTTGGGCTAGAGGAGGAGCAGACTGGGCCCAGGGGATGGAAGCCAAGTGTCCAGGGAGGGAGTGGAGGCAGGGGAGCCAGGCCCTGGGCCAGAGGTGTGAATTTTGGCAGCCCCAGCCACCTGGGAGAGCCCTGCGGAGGAGTGGGCCCCCTGCGGCCCGTGGAGCTCTCAGCGAGCCCGTCCCCTCTGCCCGTTCGGGCGGCCCTCGGGTAGGCCCGAGTTTCCGGTTATCGCTTCTCGGCCTTTTGGCTAAGATCAAGTGTAGTATCTGTTCTTATCAGTTTAATATCTGATACGTCCCCTATCTGGGGACCATATATTAAATGGATTTTTAGAACAGGGAGATGGAAGAAGAGCTTGCTCTGTCCACTCCACGCATCGACCTGGTATTGCAGTACCTCCAGGACCGGTGCACCCCTCTTATGCGGTTTTCCAAAAGCAGACATAGAAGAAGAGAAATGACTACGACAAGCAGTCACTCTCCTTTCTTTCCCCAAGAAGGAAAGGAAAGGGCACAAGGTCACACCTGTGATGGGAGTGATCGAGGCCCATCCCAGTGGTCCTAACCAGCCTTGGCCTTGGCTCCTGCAGACCAGACGGCAGCCTGCTGGCTTCATTGTGTTGTGTGTTATTGTTGTTGTCCTCCTCCTCATTGTGCCTTATCTGTGTTTGTTGCTGATAACTCCTAACGAGGTGTGAAAAGCCTCATTCCATTAAAGGTGTTTTTAACCCTGGGTGTGCCTGTGTGCTTTTGTTTGGTGCGTGTCACTTTCTTGCTTTCATTCTTGCTGGGCTTGCCTGGATGGGACGACGTGCCCAATGGCCTGAAAAGAAGCGAGGAGAGTCAGCAAGCTCTCTGTCTCTCCATCCGAAGGAAAGCAGGAAGTCAGCTGGCTGGGAAGCCGAGCTTTCAGCCCGTCCGAAGGAGGAAGGAGGGAGGCCTGGCTGGAAGCAACCCGAGAGAGAGAGCTGCTGCTCTGCTCAGCTCGACTCTGGGACGGCCGCTCGAGCTGCCGCACGGATATGCCATGCCAAGGCCTGTGTCTCCCTCTAGTGGCCCGCCTCGCCCGCGTCGCCCTAGAGGCGGGGCCATGCAAACGACCGTGCTGCTGATTTCTCCCCAAACCAGCAGCACCTGCTGGTGCCCACTTGGGCTAGAGGAGGAGCAGACTGGGCCCAGGGGATGGAAGCCAAGTGTCCAGGGAGGGAGTGGAGGCAGGGGAGCCAGGCCCTGGGCCAGAGGTGTGAATTTTGGCAGCCCCAGCCACCTGGGAGAGCCCTGCGGAGGAGTGGGCCCCCTGCGGCCCGTGGAGCTCTCAGCGAGCCCGTCCCCTCTGCCCGTTCGGGCGGCCCTCGGGTAGGCCCGAGTTTCCGGTTATCGCTTCTCGGCCTTTTGGCTAAGATCAAGTGTAGTATCTGTTCTTATCAGTTTAATATCTGATACGTCCCCTATCTGGGGACCATATATTAAATGGATTTTTAGAACAGGGAGATGGAAGAAGAGCTTGCTCTGTCCACTCCACGCATCGACCTGGTATTGCAGTACCTCCAGGACCGGTGCACCCCTCTTATGCGGTTTTCCAAAAGCAGACATAGAAGAAGAGAAATGACTACGACAAGCAGTCACTCTCCTTTCTTTCCCCAAGAAGGAAAGGAAAGGGCACAAGGTCACACCTGTGATGGGAGTGATCGAGGCCCATCCCAGTGGTCCTAACCAGCCTTGGCCTTGGCTCCTGCAGACCAGACGGCAGCCTGCTGGCTTCATTGTGTTGTGTGTTATTGTTGTTGTCCTCCTCCTCATTGTGCCTTATCTGTGTTTGTTGCTGATAACTCCTAACGAGGTGTGAAAAGCCTCATTCCATTAAAGGTGTTTTTAACCCTGGGTGTGCCTGTGTGCTTTTGTTTGGTGCGTGTCACTTTCTTGCTTTCATTCTTGCTGGGCTTGCCTGGATGGGACGACGTGCCCAATGGCCTGAAAAGAAGCGAGGAGAGTCAGCAAGCTCTCTGTCTCTCCATCCGAAGGAAAGCAGGAAGTCAGCTGGCTGGGAAGCCGAGCTTTCAGCCCGTCCGAAGGAGGAAGGAGGGAGGCCTGGCTGGAAGCAACCCGAGAGAGAGAGCTGCTGCTCTGCTCAGCTCGACTCTGGGACGGCCGCTCGAGCTGCCGCACGGATATGCCATGCCAAGGCCTGTGTCTCCCTCTAGTGGCCCGCCTCGCCCGCGTCGCCCTAGAGGCGGGGCCATGCAAACGACCGTGCTGCTGATTTCTCCCCAAACCAGCAGCACCTGCTGGTGCCCACTTGGGCTAGAGGAGGAGCAGACTGGGCCCAGGGGATGGAAGCCAAGTGTCCAGGGAGGGAGTGGAGGCAGGGGAGCCAGGCCCTGGGCCAGAGGTGTGAATTTTGGCAGCCCCAGCCACCTGGGAGAGCCCTGCGGAGGAGTGGGCCCCCTGCGGCCCGTGGAGCTCTCAGCGAGCCCGTCCCCTCTGCCCGTTCGGGCGGCCCTCGGGTAGGCCCGAGTTTCCGGTTATCGCTTCTCGGCCTTTTGGCTAAGATCAAGTGTAGTATCTGTTCTTATCAGTTTAATATCTGATACGTCCCCTATCTGGGGACCATATATTAAATGGATTTTTAGAACAGGGAGATGGAAGAAGAGCTTGCTCTGTCCACTCCACGCATCGACCTGGTATTGCAGTACCTCCAGGACCGGTGCACCCCTCTTATGCGGTTTTCCAAAAGCAGACATAGAAGAAGAGAAATGACTACGACAAGCAGTCACTCTCCTTTCTTTCCCCAAGAAGGAAAGGAAAGGGCACAAGGTCACACCTGTGATGGGAGTGATCGAGGCCCATCCCAGTGGTCCTAACCAGCCTTGGCCTTGGCTCCTGCAGACCAGACGGCAGCCTGCTGGCTTCATTGTGTTGTGTGTTATTGTTGTTGTCCTCCTCCTCATTGTGCCTTATCTGTGTTTGTTGCTGATAACTCCTAACGAGGTGTGAAAAGCCTCATTCCATTAAAGGTGTTTTTAACCCTGGGTGTGCCTGTGTGCTTTTGTTTGGTGCGTGTCACTTTCTTGCTTTCATTCTTGCTGGGCTTGCCTGGATGGGACGACGTGCCCAATGGCCTGAAAAGAAGCGAGGAGAGTCAGCAAGCTCTCTGTCTCTCCATCCGAAGGAAAGCAGGAAGTCAGCTGGCTGGGAAGCCGAGCTTTCAGCCCGTCCGAAGGAGGAAGGAGGGAGGCCTGGCTGGAAGCAACCCGAGAGAGAGAGCTGCTGCTCTGCTCAGCTCGACTCTGGGACGGCCGCTCGAGCTGCCGCACGGATATGCCATGCCAAGGCCTGTGTCTCCCTCTAGTGGCCCGCCTCGCCCGCGTCGCCCTAGAGGCGGGGCCATGCAAACGACCGTGCTGCTGATTTCTCCCCAAACCAGCAGCACCTGCTGGTGCCCACTTGGGCTAGAGGAGGAGCAGACTGGGCCCAGGGGATGGAAGCCAAGTGTCCAGGGAGGGAGTGGAGGCAGGGGAGCCAGGCCCTGGGCCAGAGGTGTGAATTTTGGCAGCCCCAGCCACCTGGGAGAGCCCTGCGGAGGAGTGGGCCCCCTGCGGCCCGTGGAGCTCTCAGCGAGCCCGTCCCCTCTGCCCGTTCGGGCGGCCCTCGGGTAGGCCCGAGTTTCCGGTTATCGCTTCTCGGCCTTTTGGCTAAGATCAAGTGTAGTATCTGTTCTTATCAGTTTAATATCTGATACGTCCCCTATCTGGGGACCATATATTAAATGGATTTTTAGAACAGGGAGATGGAAGAAGAGCTTGCTCTGTCCACTCCACGCATCGACCTGGTATTGCAGTACCTCCAGGACCGGTGCACCCCTCTTATGCGGTTTTCCAAAAGCAGACATAGAAGAAGAGAAATGACTACGACAAGCAGTCACTCTCCTTTCTTTCCCCAAGAAGGAAAGGAAAGGGCACAAGGTCACACCTGTGATGGGAGTGATCGAGGCCCATCCCAGTGGTCCTAACCAGCCTTGGCCTTGGCTCCTGCAGACCAGACGGCAGCCTGCTGGCTTCATTGTGTTGTGTGTTATTGTTGTTGTCCTCCTCCTCATTGTGCCTTATCTGTGTTTGTTGCTGATAACTCCTAACGAGGTGTGAAAAGCCTCATTCCATTAAAGGTGTTTTTAACCCTGGGTGTGCCTGTGTGCTTTTGTTTGGTGCGTGTCACTTTCTTGCTTTCATTCTTGCTGGGCTTGCCTGGATGGGACGACGTGCCCAATGGCCTGAAAAGAAGCGAGGAGAGTCAGCAAGCTCTCTGTCTCTCCATCCGAAGGAAAGCAGGAAGTCAGCTGGCTGGGAAGCCGAGCTTTCAGCCCGTCCGAAGGAGGAAGGAGGGAGGCCTGGCTGGAAGCAACCCGAGAGAGAGAGCTGCTGCTCTGCTCAGCTCGACTCTGGGACGGCCGCTCGAGCTGCCGCACGGATATGCCATGCCAAGGCCTGTGTCTCCCTCTAGTGGCCCGCCTCGCCCGCGTCGCCCTAGAGGCGGGGCCATGCAAACGACCGTGCTGCTGATTTCTCCCCAAACCAGCAGCACCTGCTGGTGCCCACTTGGGCTAGAGGAGGAGCAGACTGGGCCCAGGGGATGGAAGCCAAGTGTCCAGGGAGGGAGTGGAGGCAGGGGAGCCAGGCCCTGGGCCAGAGGTGTGAATTTTGGCAGCCCCAGCCACCTGGGAGAGCCCTGCGGAGGAGTGGGCCCCCTGCGGCCCGTGGAGCTCTCAGCGAGCCCGTCCCCTCTGCCCGTTCGGGCGGCCCTCGGGTAGGCCCGAGTTTCCGGTTATCGCTTCTCGGCCTTTTGGCTCAGATCCAGTGCAGTCTTAGGGCGGTCTGAAAGAGGTGGGGTTTGTACCCTTTTGGGGAAAACCTTTTTGCCTTGGAAAGACTTCTGGTTGAAATAGCTGTGCCATTAGCCTTTGACATTTATTTGTCTCTGCTGCTTTTGGGGTAAGCTTGGAAACCGGAGTGGAGCGATCGAGCTATTGTTATAGCTTTCTGCTGGACTTCGTTTTCAAATCTGTGGAGTGTACAATGGAGTCGCATGGACGAAGAGAGGGGAGAGACCAGGACTTTTTCGCTGAAAACTTTGGAATGAAGGATACCATCCGGATTTTGGTGGCTCCAGCTGTCCGTGATGAGAAGGACCTTCGCTTCCTGTATCGTAAGATCTTTGATTCAGTGATGGGTATTAAGCTGGAGGAGTATTTCTGTGTGCAGGACTTTTTTTCCAGGGGCACTGTGGATGTGACTTTAATTAACAGTGCTGCTTGTGAAAGAGCTTTCTCTGCATATAAGGAGAGGAGGGATGATCCGGTCTTTGCTGGGATCAGGGTTTTGCCTCTGTTTCTGTACCAGGCGAAGCTGGTGACTATACATATGTACGATCCCTTTATCTCGCAGCAGGAGGTTGAGGCCTATCTGTACAATTACTGTGAGAAAGTGACATTTAAAGGGGAAGTGCGGAACTCGTTTGGAGTGTGGAATGGGAAAAGGCGTTATTTGGTGACTTTTCAGAAGGATTCTGACTGCTTTGATGGGATTAAGAGGCCACCGCCGATTGTTTTCATCCATCGTAGCAGGGGTTTTCTTTTTTTCTCTGGCATGCCACCTTTTTGTAAAAAGTGCAGGGAGTATGGGCATGAGGACGGTACGTGCGGGAGGTGTTTCGAGTGCACCGGGGAGCCCCATGCCAAGAAAGATTGTCCTAAGCAGCAGTCAGGGGGGGTGGATGTGAGGAGTGCGGAGAGTGGTGTGGGGTCTGATGTGCAGCAGGTCCCCCCTCCCCCCCAAGAGGATTTGGTGCAGGAGAAACAGGAAAGTGGGGTGCCGGGTCCCGAGGGGCTGGATGGTGAGGAGGAGAATATTCGTCAGGTCGATGTGCCCCAGGAAGTTGTGGAGGGTACCCCGCCAGTTGTAGTGGGTGCTGGAAAGAACAAAGTTAAGAAAAAGAAGAAAAGGGGGACGCAGTCGGGTACGGTGGTGGAGGAAACGCCGATTGAAGCTGCTAGTCTTCCTGATGCACAGGATTTGATGCAAGTGGATGATAGGTCCCTGAAAAGGGGTTCCAATGAAAGATCAGAGGATGAGGATGATGAGGTGGAAGTGGAGGCTAGGGCTAAGGAAAAGAAAAGTCGAGGAGGAGGTGCGGATATCTTGGGGGAGATTTCCTCGAGTGATGATGAGAGGAATACTTTGAGAATCCAAGAGTATCCTTCTGGTTCGGATGAGGGCGGGGGAGCGAGCCCTTTCCCAAATAGACTGAGGACATGATTCGGGTTTTTTCATTAAATGTAAGGAGTTTAAGGAGCCCTAGGAGAAGGGCGGCTCTTTACGAGTATCTCGAGACTCAGAACAATGATTTGATTTTTTTGCAAGAATGTAATGTGGAAAAGCGAATGAATTATGATGCTTTAACGCAGTTTTGGAAAGGAAAAGCTGTTTTTTCTGGTGGAAATGACAATAAATGCGTTGGGGTTGGAATCTTGATGTCGCAGGACTGGGAGGTGATCGACACCGAAGAAATCTATCCAGGTCGACTTTTAATGGCAAAGTTGAAAAAAGGGGATTTAACGGTGAAGGCTTTCTGCGTTTATGCTTCCAATGTCAAAGAGGAAAGGAAAGAATTATTTGAAGCCATGCAGCTTTTTTTGTTGGGGACTGACCCTATAGTCTTTGGTGGGGACTTTAATTGCTCAATGGATGACTTGGGTAAAAAAGACGGTTCTGCTACATTTTTGAAGGAGGTGGTTCATTCTGTGAATCTAAAAGATGCCTGGGTGTTGGGTGGGTCGGATTTGAAACACAAGTTTACTTGGGGGAGTGGTAGAGCTGTATCTAGGATAGATTTTTTGTTTCTCTCTGAAGCTGCAAGGGTTAAAACCTTTGTGACAGAAGTTTGCTGTTTTTCTGACCACAAGGCAGTGAAGTGTGAATTGGATTTCAGGGTAGAAGTGAGGAGAAAGTCCCCCTACTGGAAGTTGAATGCATCGCTCTTGAGAGAGGGAAAGATTAAGGCTGATTTTGAACAGGTGTACAGGGACTGGCAGTTGAAAAGGGGAGATTTTGTTAATGTTATGGAGTGGTGGGATGCAGGGAAGCTTCTGTTTAAAAAGTTCTTTGTTCAGAAAAGTAAAGAGGAGGCAAAGGAAAAGCGCATGCTTTATAGGAACCTGAATGCTAGGCTGCAGGTTTTACTGCGTTTTGTAGGGGCAGGGATTAGGTTGCAGGGAAAGGTTGAGGAAACTAGAAAGGATATTAGACAGCTTTTGAATGAGAGGGGGAAACAAATCATTTTTAATTCTAGGGTTAGAAACTTGGAAGAGGATGAAAAGTGTACTCAATTTTTTTTCAAGAAGGTGATTAACAAAAGCATATTCTTAGCAAGTTAGAAGGGGAAGATAGTATTAGTGGGATGTTAGGGAAAGTGGAGGTTTTTTATAAGGAATTATTTTCTGAGCGCAATGTTGATAGTAGCTTGTGCAATTTTTTTCTGGGGAATTTGGAAAGTTCTTTAAATGGTCTTCAGCGGGAAGCTTTGGATGACATGATTGGTACGCAGGAAATTTTTGAGACCATTAAGAGCTTTGCGACTTCAAAGACGCCGGGTGTGGATGGACTCCCAGTGGAGTTTTATAATTTCTTTTGGTATTTGCTCAAGGAGGACTTCACTGAGGTGATTAGGGCAGTTTCAGAGTGTTTTTTGGTGCCAGAGTCTTGGAAAGGTGGAGTTATTGCCTTGATTTTCAAAAAAGGGGATAAAGAGTTAATTAAGAACTGGAGGCCTATCACTTTGCTTAACAGTGACTACAAAATCTACGCTAAGATCTTGGCTAACAGGTTAAAACAATGTGTGGGGTCTATTATTAATTGTGATCAGACCTGTGCAGTCCCTGGCAGGGTGATCACTGACTCTTTATTGTTGCTGCGAGATATTATTTGGGATACCAAAGACAGGGGGCAGCAGATTGCCTTGGCCTCTCTGGACTTTGAGAAAGCTTATGACCGAGTTGGTCACGCCTTTTTATTTAAATCGTTATGCAAATTGGGTTGCTCTGAGAGGTTCATCAGACAGATCAAGAGTCTTTATGCAAATGCATCTAGTCAGGTGTCCGTGAATGGTTTTTTGTCTTCCAAAATTGATTTGTTATGTGGGGTTAAGCAGGGGTGTCCCCTGTCTCCGCTTTTATTTATCTGTACTGTTGAGCCACTTCTGTGTGCGCTCAGGAGGGATAAAGTGGTGGAAGGTTTTTTTGCTCCAGGCAGTGCGGGAGGGCAAATTAAAACTGTGGCTTACATGGATGATGTCACTTTGGTTTTGAAAAATAATAAGAGTTTGAAACGTGCTATTAGAATCATTGAGTGGTTTGGGGAAGTTGCTGGTTTCAAATTAAATTTGGAGAAATCGGGGATTTTGAATATTGGGGACATGTATGTTGAGGGGGGTTGTAAAGTGCCTATAGTACAAGAGGTTAAGATTTTGGGAATTGTTTTTTCACAGGGTTGTGGTGCTGTTAAAAATTGGGAGTCGCTGCTGGAAAGGGTTAAAAAGAAACTGGACTTTTGGAAATTAAGGGTGCTGAGTATGGAGGGTAAGATTCTGGTGATCAAGCAAATAATCTTGCCCATGGTCCTGTACCTTTCAATGATTTTTTTCCCTTCACCGGTTCTACTGAAAAGAGTTATTAGGTGTTGTTTTCTTTTCTTTTGGGGAAGTAAAATGGAGAAACTAAGACGGGAGGACTTATGCAAGCCAAAGGAAAAGGGCGGTAAAAATTTTCCAGATTTCAGGCGTTTCCTGACTTTGAAGTATCTGTCCTACATCATTGGTAGATTGGTGGGTGGAGAGTCTAGATTTAGTTTCTTTTTGAATTATCAGTTAGGTTTTTTTGTTAGGAAGTATAAATGGGTGCCCCTGGATCTGCGGAGGCCATATCGGTGGTCGCCCCCTGCCTTTTATGTCATTTTGGAAAAAACCCTCAGGTTATATGATTTGGTCGATTTGGATCTAAATGTTTTGAAGAATTTTCAAAAGTTGCAAACTGTAGTGGGAGGGGGTAGTGTTCTGATCCCTATTAAAAATTTTTCCTACGTTGTGACTCAAAAGATTTGGAAAAGGGTCTCTATATTTTTTCTGGCTAATGAACAAAAGGATGTGGCATGGGGTGTGGTGCAGGAGGTTTTGCCTACTAGACTTTTTCAGCATAGGAGAGGTTTGGTGAGGAGTGCTAGGTGTGTGCGGGAGGGCTGCCATGATGAGGAGTCGGTCCTGCACGCTTTCTGGAATTGTACGTATGCTCAGGAAGTATGGAAGCTGGTTGGGAGGTTAATTAAGGGTATTAGTGCGGTGAGGACTTTGGGACATGAGTTGGTTCTGTATGGGATGGGTATAGGGGATGGGGAGTTTAGAAAGGTTTGGTCTGTGGTATGCTCCATGAAGTTGGCCTTATGGAAGGTTAGGAATATAGCGCTCTTCAAACGTGATTTTGTAGATGCTCTGGATTGTGTAAAACTAGGTTTAAGCTTCTTGTATGTGTATTTTTTAAGAGATTGTAAACTTTATGGACGGAACGATGCTGAAAGTTTTTGGCAATCTCAAGATTGGAATAGGTTCATTGGTTTTTGAATTTCATCTCTTTTTTTTTTCAAAAAACAAAAATTTTTCCACGATGATGTGCATTGAGACTTCAGATGGTAGAGATTTGAGATCTTGGTTAAGACTGAGTGGAGAAAAAAAAAAAAAAAAAAAAAAAAAAAAAAAAAAAAAAAAAATCTGTTCTTATCAGTCCAGGCCTTAGGGCCTGGGCCTGAGTCTGACTACACTTGATTTGGTAACCAGGGATCTGGTTATCCTGAAGCATATATTGGTGGTGTTTTCCTTCCAAACTATAGGATGGAGAGAGACGGACACACCTCAGCGGCTCCTGAAGTGCGCTTTCGCAATGCAGCTAAAATTGCAATCTTGGATGGTGCGGTGGACGAGGACTGTGCGAAACTCGTGATGGAGAAAGTCTTGATGCCCTGTGGAGTGGAGGGTAAGCAACTCATTTGCATGGCTGAATACAGGAACCAGGGAGTGGTAGAATTAGTGTTTACTGACTATGCAAGATATAACAGCTTCAAAGCCTGCTGGGAAGAGAAGAGGGAGGAGCCCTGCATGCATAATTTTAGAGTGGAGTTTCTGCATAGGAGTCCTTGGAAGATGGTCACGGTTATGATGTATAACCCATATGTCACTACAAGAGAAGTTACTGAGTATCTTAAAATTGAATGTGAATCGGTGGAATTTGTAAAACTTATCTACAACAGTGTGGGAGTGTGGTCAGGAAAACGACTATACCGCTGTCGTTTCTTTGCAAATGACTTTACTGAGGATCATGTGGAGCATATCAAGCAAACATTTCAAATTGGGCGCAATAGAGGTTTCTTAAAATACTCAGGAATGCCTGCTTACTGCTGGAAATGTGGAGAGATGGGGCATGTGACTCAAAACTGTGATCTTTTAAAAAAATGCACTAACTGCTCAGCACTAGGTCATTTGGCTGATAAATGTGACATCCCTAAAGCCTGTACCCATTGTCAAAGCACTGATCATCTGTACGCGGACTGCCCTGATAGGGTGCAAACTTTTGCTGAGAAAGTTGCAGGGGGTAAGAAAGCTAGATGCACACCACCTGAAGTAGAGGATGAGGATGTCTTGCGACAAGTGGTGGAGATGGAGAAGGAGATTGAGATGGAGAAAAGTTCTGCTGATGGAAATCAGGAGGCGGTGAAAAGTGTAGCTATGCCAACCTACAGCTGTGCGGTACAGTTAGCAAATGCGTTTGCACCTCTAGAGTTGGTGGAGGAAGAAGATAGTGTGCATGAAGGAAATGAGGACATGGACTGTCATGTAGACAAGGAAGAGAGACCCCCGGAGGGGAATCAGGAGGAGGAAGTGCAGTGCAAAAGAAGAAAGGTGTCTCCGGATACGGCGGAAGACCTTTTCAGTGGTCTGGGGTCGCCAGATTCTTTTTCCTGGACTGTAGATCTAGCAAAGGAAGAGGAGGATGCAGTGTCAGTGTCTTCTGAACCTGGTGTGGAACGTCTGCTACAAGATACCAGGCATTTAGACACGGGATAAAATCCCTGTGTGCCATTTGCTTATCTCCTTTGCCTCAGCAATGTTGCTGTCCATCGCATCCTTAAATGTGCGATCAATTGCAAATGATAAGCGGCGAATGGCAATTTTTGACTTCTTTTATACAGTTTGTGCTGATATTATTTTAATACAAGAATGTGGGGTGGATTTTAGGTTGTCATATGAAGAGATGGAGAAGGATTGGAAGTGTGGGCCCTCTGTGTGGTCTGGGGAGAATGGGGTTTAAAAGCACAGGTGTGGGTGTCCCTAGTTAAATCTTCTCATCTGACAGTTGAAAATGTGATACATATTGAACCAGGAAGAGCGCTGTTAGTAAAAATTTCAGCTTGGGGTGAATGCATCCGAATTATTAATGTTTATGCGTCGGTCAGAAAGAATGAACGGTGTGAGTTATTAGAAAAAATAAAATTTTTCTTAGTGGGTAGGGAACCGGTATTAGTGATGGGCGATTTTAATTGCATCTTATGCCCTGAGGATAGACAAGGAGATGGTACACTGGATAGATCTTCTAAACTCCTAAGGGACATATGTGAGGATCTTAATTTGCATGATGTGTGGCGATTGGTGGGGACAGAAGAGAATAGGTTTACCTGGCAAAATGCAAATTTCAAATCCAGGATTGATCATTGCCTTGTCTCTGCTGGCTTTGAGGCAGTGACTTGGGAAGTGAAACCTAACTTGTTTTCGGATCACATGATGCTATTGGTCCAACTGCGTGTAGAGGGTTGTGTGAGGGTACAGAGAAGTTTGTGGAAGTTGAATGTCTTGTTATTGCAGAGTGAACAGAGTTGTAAGGAGTTTCGTGAGTTGTATGCAAGGTGGAAGAATGCCAAACTCAAGTTTAGGAATACACGAAAGTGGTGGGATTGGTTTAAACAAAAGTGCAAGGAGGTTTTTTTCTGTCGCATAGGAATTAAAAGAAAAAAGAACAAATGCGACAGTACTTTACTTTGAACGCTAGATGGCAGTGTTTGTTGAATTAGAGGGATGGGGATGGATGTACAGGAGGACTTGAAGCAGGTTAGAGAAGAGAGGAATAAATGGATAGTTGAAAAAGGGAAAGAAATTATATATAGGGCAAAAGTGGATGCATTAGAATTGAATGAGAAATGTACGCGGTTCTTTTTTAAAAGGTGTGTGCAGAAGAAAGCTGTGATTGCTGAGATTGATGGATGTAAGGATGCTGCAGGAATGGAAAATAAAGTTTTTGATTTTTATACCAGGTTATTTTCTCGGAAACATATTGATCCTTCTTTTTATAACGATTTTTTGGCTAAATTAGAGTATCAGTTGGACAGGAGTATGCATGATGGCTTGCTTCGGGACGTGACGTGTGCGGAGTTGGAGCTGACGGTTAAGAGTATGACAAAAGGGAAAACGCCAGGGGATGATGGGCTGAGTGTGGAATTCTATTTACAATTTTGGGAGGATGTGAAGGAAGATTTGTGTGAAATGGTGAATGCTGTATTTGAGTCCGGAGAATTGAGTGAGTCACAGAAAGGAGGTATCGTTACTTTAATATTTAAAAAGGGGGATAGAACGGATATTAAAAATTATAGACCCATTACCTTATTGAATGTGGATTATAAGATCATTGCGAAAGTGTTAGCAAATAGAATGAAAGATGTGATTTCTTGTGTGGTGGGTGAAAGTCAAGTGTGCGCCGTACCAGGTAGGAGTGTATGGGAAAATTTGATATTGTTGAGAGATGTTTTGAGTGATGTCATGAGTAGGAAACGTGGGGTGGCTGTGCTTTCGTTTGATTTTGAGAAAGCTTATGATAGAGTGAGTCATGACTTTATGTTTCTTGTGTTGGAGAGAATGAATTTACCTGCTGGTTTTGTGAGAATGGTGAAAACGTTATATAATAATGTGTTCTCTCGTGTTTTAGTGAACGGTAGGTTGACTGATAATATTGATATATTTTCTGGGGTTCGTCAAGGGTGTCCTTTGTCGCCTGTCCTATTCATCTGCTGCATAGAACCTTTGATCGTTAGTTTAGTAAAGGAGAAAGTGATAAGGGGGGTTACTATCCCTGGGAGTGGTGGGAGGGATGCTAAAGTTTTAAGCTATATGGATGATGTGGCGGTATTGTGTGCGGATGTGAGGTCAGTTAAGAGAGCGGTGTTTGTGGCTGAATGTTTTTGTGCAGCATCAGGGTTCAAGATAAATTTAGATAAGAGTGTGTGTTGTGGGTTTGGTACTTGGAATGATTGTGTAGGTCTTAAGCTTAAGGTGATTAATGAGCAAATAAAGGTGTTGGGGATTATTTTTGATTCACAAAATACTGGAGTCAAATGCTGGGAGGGTGTTGTTGAGCGAATCAAAAAAAAAGTGGATTTCTGGAAACTTCGTGATTTAACCTTCACAGGGAAAATTTTATTGATTAAAGCCATCATATTGCCAATTTTGCTCTACACGGGCTTAGTTTATTTCCCTGCTGAGATTTTTGTTAAACGAATTATTAGAGACCTCTTTATGTTTCTTTGGGGTGCAAAAATGGAGAGAGTCAAACGTGCAATTTTATATAAAGAAGAAGAAAAGGGGGGTAGGGGTATGCCTGATGTGCGTTTATTTCTAAGCGTAAGGTATGTGAGTATGATGATTAAAATCAGTGGGCAGAATACTCTTCCTGGGCATATGATCCGGTATAGTGGAGGTCGTATCTGGAGGAGATATAAGTGGGTGTCTGCGGAATTGAACAAGCCATGCTCAGATGTTCTAACACCTCCTTATAAAATTCTATTTGGGTTTATCCAAAAATATGCGTTGTATGAATGTGAGGCTCATGATTTTCAAAGACCTAAACTAATTATCCAAAGAATTTTGAGAGCTCAATGTATAGTGAGAGTGGAGAGGTACAGTGAGGATGTGTCCAAGGACGTGTGGAACATGGTACTCAATCGAAATCTTACTAATAGTCAGAGGGACCTGGGTTGGCAGGTGGTTCATGAATGTTTACCGGTCAAAGCATTTCAGTATAGGAGGGGGCTAATAAGATCAGGTCGTTGCCCCAGACATCCTTGTGCTAATGAGGAATCGGTCATGCATTTCATCTGGAATTGTCCTTTTGCACAGTGTTTTTGGAAGCGAGTTGGGAACATTTTGCGTTGTCTAACGGGAATACAATCTTTGTGTTATGAGAAGGTGGTGTACGGCCTGCTTTTAGGTGCAGTGTCCGGTAAACAAACCATGGCGTGGAGAATTATAAGTGCTGGGAAAGAAGTATTGTGGCAATGTCGGGGTATTTTGGTACGACAGCGGGAATTGATTTCAGTGGATGAAAGCATTAAATTTTTGTTAGCAAAAATGTTTTTATATTACTTATGGGATCGGCGAAGCTTGGGAGATACTGCTAAAATAGAGTGGGGAGTAGATACCTGGTCCCAGTTTAAGTAAGGTTTTTTTTGGTTCACTTTACTTGATGTACACTTATTAAAAAAAAAAAAAAAAAAAAAAAAAAAAAAAAAAAAAAAAAAAAAAAAAAAAAAAAAAAAAAGAGAAAAACCCAAAATAAGTGATGTGCCTAGTAGACTCAACATAAGGAGTTCCTGTGCTGATGTCTATCTGCAGTTAAGTTCCTGATTGCAGTGCTGATATTTTGGTAAAAAAAAAAAAAAAAAAAAAAAAAAAAAAAAAAAAAAAAAAAAAAAAAAAAAAATCTGTTCTTATCAGTTTAATATCTGATACGTCCCCTATCTGGGGACCATATATTAAATGGATTTTTAGAACAGGGAGATGGAAGAAGAGCTTGCTCTGTCCACTCCACGCATCGACCTGGTATTGCAGTACCTCCAGGACCGGTGCACCCCTCTTATGCGGTTTTCCAAAAGCAGACATAGAAGAAGAGAAATGACTACGACAAGCAGTCACTCTCCTTTCTTTCCCCAAGAAGGAAAGGAAAGGGCACAAGGTCACACCTGTGATGGGAGTGATCGAGGCCCATCCCAGTGGTCCTAACCAGCCTTGGCCTTGGCTCCTGCAGACCAGACGGCAGCCTGCTGGCTTCATTGTGTTGTGTGTTATTGTTGTTGTCCTCCTCCTCATTGTGCCTTATCTGTGTTTGTTGCTGATAACTCCTAACGAGGTGTGAAAAGCCTCATTCCATTAAAGGTGTTTTTAACCCTGGGTGTGCCTGTGTGCTTTTGTTTGGTGCGTGTCACTTTCTTGCTTTCATTCTTGCTGGGCTTGCCTGGATGGGACGACGTGCCCAATGGCCTGAAAAGAAGCGAGGAGAGTCAGCAAGCTCTCTGTCTCTCCATCCGAAGGAAAGCAGGAAGTCAGCTGGCTGGGAAGCCGAGCTTTCAGCCCGTCCGAAGGAGGAAGGAGGGAGGCCTGGCTGGAAGCAACCCGAGAGAGAGAGCTGCTGCTCTGCTCAGCTCGACTCTGGGACGGCCGCTCGAGCTGCCGCACGGATATGCCATGCCAAGGCCTGTGTCTCCCTCTAGTGGCCCGCCTCGCCCGCGTCGCCCTAGAGGCGGGGCCATGCAAACGACCGTGCTGCTGATTTCTCCCCAAACCAGCAGCACCTGCTGGTGCCCACTTGGGCTAGAGGAGGAGCAGACTGGGCCCAGGGGATGGAAGCCAAGTGTCCAGGGAGGGAGTGGAGGCAGGGGAGCCAGGCCCTGGGCCAGAGGTGTGAATTTTGGCAGCCCCAGCCACCTGGGAGAGCCCTGCGGAGGAGTGGGCCCCCTGCGGCCCGTGGAGCTCTCAGCGAGCCCGTCCCCTCTGCCCGTTCGGGCGGCCCTCGGGTAGGCCCGAGTTTCCGGTTATCGCTTCTCGGCCTTTTGGCTAAGATCAAGTGTAGTATCTGTTCTTATCAGTTTAATATCTGATACGTCCCCTATCTGGGGACCATATATTAAATGGATTTTTAGAACAGGGAGATGGAAGAAGAGCTTGCTCTGTCCACTCCACGCATCGACCTGGTATTGCAGTACCTCCAGGACCGGTGCACCCCTCTTATGCGGTTTTCCAAAAGCAGACATAGAAGAAGAGAAATGACTACGACAAGCAGTCACTCTCCTTTCTTTCCCCAAGAAGGAAAGGAAAGGGCACAAGGTCACACCTGTGATGGGAGTGATCGAGGCCCATCCCAGTGGTCCTAACCAGCCTTGGCCTTGGCTCCTGCAGACCAGACGGCAGCCTGCTGGCTTCATTGTGTTGTGTGTTATTGTTGTTGTCCTCCTCCTCATTGTGCCTTATCTGTGTTTGTTGCTGATAACTCCTAACGAGGTGTGAAAAGCCTCATTCCATTAAAGGTGTTTTTAACCCTGGGTGTGCCTGTGTGCTTTTGTTTGGTGCGTGTCACTTTCTTGCTTTCATTCTTGCTGGGCTTGCCTGGATGGGACGACGTGCCCAATGGCCTGAAAAGAAGCGAGGAGAGTCAGCAAGCTCTCTGTCTCTCCATCCGAAGGAAAGCAGGAAGTCAGCTGGCTGGGAAGCCGAGCTTTCAGCCCGTCCGAAGGAGGAAGGAGGGAGGCCTGGCTGGAAGCAACCCGAGAGAGAGAGCTGCTGCTCTGCTCAGCTCGACTCTGGGACGGCCGCTCGAGCTGCCGCACGGATATGCCATGCCAAGGCCTGTGTCTCCCTCTAGTGGCCCGCCTCGCCCGCGTCGCCCTAGAGGCGGGGCCATGCAAACGACCGTGCTGCTGATTTCTCCCCAAACCAGCAGCACCTGCTGGTGCCCACTTGGGCTAGAGGAGGAGCAGACTGGGCCCAGGGGATGGAAGCCAAGTGTCCAGGGAGGGAGTGGAGGCAGGGGAGCCAGGCCCTGGGCCAGAGGTGTGAATTTTGGCAGCCCCAGCCACCTGGGAGAGCCCTGCGGAGGAGTGGGCCCCCTGCGGCCCGTGGAGCTCTCAGCGAGCCCGTCCCCTCTGCCCGTTCGGGCGGCCCTCGGGTAGGCCCGAGTTTCCGGTTATCGCTTCTCGGCCTTTTGGCTAAGATCAAGTGTAGTATCTGTTCTTATCAGTTTAATATCTGATACGTCCCCTATCTGGGGACCATATATTAAATGGATTTTTAGAACAGGGAGATGGAAGAAGAGCTTGCTCTGTCCACTCCACGCATCGACCTGGTATTGCAGTACCTCCAGGACCGGTGCACCCCTCTTATGCGGTTTTCCAAAAGCAGACATAGAAGAAGAGAAATGACTACGACAAGCAGTCACTCTCCTTTCTTTCCCCAAGAAGGAAAGGAAAGGGCACAAGGTCACACCTGTGATGGGAGTGATCGAGGCCCATCCCAGTGGTCCTAACCAGCCTTGGCCTTGGCTCCTGCAGACCAGACGGCAGCCTGCTGGCTTCATTGTGTTGTGTGTTATTGTTGTTGTCCTCCTCCTCATTGTGCCTTATCTGTGTTTGTTGCTGATAACTCCTAACGAGGTGTGAAAAGCCTCATTCCATTAAAGGTGTTTTTAACCCTGGGTGTGCCTGTGTGCTTTTGTTTGGTGCGTGTCACTTTCTTGCTTTCATTCTTGCTGGGCTTGCCTGGATGGGACGACGTGCCCAATGGCCTGAAAAGAAGCGAGGAGAGTCAGCAAGCTCTCTGTCTCTCCATCCGAAGGAAAGCAGGAAGTCAGCTGGCTGGGAAGCCGAGCTTTCAGCCCGTCCGAAGGAGGAAGGAGGGAGGCCTGGCTGGAAGCAACCCGAGAGAGAGAGCTGCTGCTCTGCTCAGCTCGACTCTGGGACGGCCGCTCGAGCTGCCGCACGGATATGCCATGCCAAGGCCTGTGTCTCCCTCTAGTGGCCCGCCTCGCCCGCGTCGCCCTAGAGGCGGGGCCATGCAAACGACCGTGCTGCTGATTTCTCCCCAAACCAGCAGCACCTGCTGGTGCCCACTTGGGCTAGAGGAGGAGCAGACTGGGCCCAGGGGATGGAAGCCAAGTGTCCAGGGAGGGAGTGGAGGCAGGGGAGCCAGGCCCTGGGCCAGAGGTGTGAATTTTGGCAGCCCCAGCCACCTGGGAGAGCCCTGCGGAGGAGTGGGCCCCCTGCGGCCCGTGGAGCTCTCAGCGAGCCCGTCCCCTCTGCCCGTTCGGGCGGCCCTCGGGTAGGCCCGAGTTTCCGGTTATCGCTTCTCGGCCTTTTGGCTAAGATCAAGTGTAGTATCTGTTCTTATCAGTTTAATATCTGATACGTCCCCTATCTGGGGACCATATATTAAATGGATTTTTAGAACAGGGAGATGGAAGAAGAGCTTGCTCTGTCCACTCCACGCATCGACCTGGTATTGCAGTACCTCCAGGACCGGTGCACCCCTCTTATGCGGTTTTCCAAAAGCAGACATAGAAGAAGAGAAATGACTACGACAAGCAGTCACTCTCCTTTCTTTCCCCAAGAAGGAAAGGAAAGGGCACAAGGTCACACCTGTGATGGGAGTGATCGAGGCCCATCCCAGTGGTCCTAACCAGCCTTGGCCTTGGCTCCTGCAGACCAGACGGCAGCCTGCTGGCTTCATTGTGTTGTGTGTTATTGTTGTTGTCCTCCTCCTCATTGTGCCTTATCTGTGTTTGTTGCTGATAACTCCTAACGAGGTGTGAAAAGCCTCATTCCATTAAAGGTGTTTTTAACCCTGGGTGTGCCTGTGTGCTTTTGTTTGGTGCGTGTCACTTTCTTGCTTTCATTCTTGCTGGGCTTGCCTGGATGGGACGACGTGCCCAATGGCCTGAAAAGAAGCGAGGAGAGTCAGCAAGCTCTCTGTCTCTCCATCCGAAGGAAAGCAGGAAGTCAGCTGGCTGGGAAGCCGAGCTTTCAGCCCGTCCGAAGGAGGAAGGAGGGAGGCCTGGCTGGAAGCAACCCGAGAGAGAGAGCTGCTGCTCTGCTCAGCTCGACTCTGGGACGGCCGCTCGAGCTGCCGCACGGATATGCCATGCCAAGGCCTGTGTCTCCCTCTAGTGGCCCGCCTCGCCCGCGTCGCCCTAGAGGCGGGGCCATGCAAACGACCGTGCTGCTGATTTCTCCCCAAACCAGCAGCACCTGCTGGTGCCCACTTGGGCTAGAGGAGGAGCAGACTGGGCCCAGGGGATGGAAGCCAAGTGTCCAGGGAGGGAGTGGAGGCAGGGGAGCCAGGCCCTGGGCCAGAGGTGTGAATTTTGGCAGCCCCAGCCACCTGGGAGAGCCCTGCGGAGGAGTGGGCCCCCTGCGGCCCGTGGAGCTCTCAGCGAGCCCGTCCCCTCTGCCCGTTCGGGCGGCCCTCGGGTAGGCCCGAGTTTCCGGTTATCGCTTCTCGGCCTTTTGGCTAAGATCAAGTGTAGTATCTGTTCTTATCAGTTTAATATCTGATACGTCCCCTATCTGGGGACCATATATTAAATGGATTTTTAGAACAGGGAGATGGAAGAAGAGCTTGCTCTGTCCACTCCACGCATCGACCTGGTATTGCAGTACCTCCAGGACCGGTGCACCCCTCTTATGCGGTTTTCCAAAAGCAGACATAGAAGAAGAGAAATGACTACGACAAGCAGTCACTCTCCTTTCTTTCCCCAAGAAGGAAAGGAAAGGGCACAAGGTCACACCTGTGATGGGAGTGATCGAGGCCCATCCCAGTGGTCCTAACCAGCCTTGGCCTTGGCTCCTGCAGACCAGACGGCAGCCTGCTGGCTTCATTGTGTTGTGTGTTATTGTTGTTGTCCTCCTCCTCATTGTGCCTTATCTGTGTTTGTTGCTGATAACTCCTAACGAGGTGTGAAAAGCCTCATTCCATTAAAGGTGTTTTTAACCCTGGGTGTGCCTGTGTGCTTTTGTTTGGTGCGTGTCACTTTCTTGCTTTCATTCTTGCTGGGCTTGCCTGGATGGGACGACGTGCCCAATGGCCTGAAAAGAAGCGAGGAGAGTCAGCAAGCTCTCTGTCTCTCCATCCGAAGGAAAGCAGGAAGTCAGCTGGCTGGGAAGCCGAGCTTTCAGCCCGTCCGAAGGAGGAAGGAGGGAGGCCTGGCTGGAAGCAACCCGAGAGAGAGAGCTGCTGCTCTGCTCAGCTCGACTCTGGGACGGCCGCTCGAGCTGCCGCACGGATATGCCATGCCAAGGCCTGTGTCTCCCTCTAGTGGCCCGCCTCGCCCGCGTCGCCCTAGAGGCGGGGCCATGCAAACGACCGTGCTGCTGATTTCTCCCCAAACCAGCAGCACCTGCTGGTGCCCACTTGGGCTAGAGGAGGAGCAGACTGGGCCCAGGGGATGGAAGCCAAGTGTCCAGGGAGGGAGTGGAGGCAGGGGAGCCAGGCCCTGGGCCAGAGGTGTGAATTTTGGCAGCCCCAGCCACCTGGGAGAGCCCTGCGGAGGAGTGGGCCCCCTGCGGCCCGTGGAGCTCTCAGCGAGCCCGTCCCCTCTGCCCGTTCGGGCGGCCCTCGGGTAGGCCCGAGTTTCCGGTTATCGCTTCTCGGCCTTTTGGCTCAGATCCAGTGCAGTCTTAGGGCGGTCTGAAAGAGGTGGGGTTTGTACCCTTTTGGGGAAAACCTTTTTGCCTTGGAAAGACTTCTGGTTGAAATAGCTGTGCCATTAGCCTTTGACATTTATTTGTCTCTGCTGCTTTTGGGGTAAGCTTGGAAACCGGAGTGGAGCGATCGAGCTATTGTTATAGCTTTCTGCTGGACTTCGTTTTCAAATCTGTGGAGTGTACAATGGAGTCGCATGGACGAAGAGAGGGGAGAGACCAGGACTTTTTCGCTGAAAACTTTGGAATGAAGGATACCATCCGGATTTTGGTGGCTCCAGCTGTCCGTGATGAGAAGGACCTTCGCTTCCTGTATCGTAAGATCTTTGATTCAGTGATGGGTATTAAGCTGGAGGAGTATTTCTGTGTGCAGGACTTTTTTTCCAGGGGCACTGTGGATGTGACTTTAATTAACAGTGCTGCTTGTGAAAGAGCTTTCTCTGCATATAAGGAGAGGAGGGATGATCCGGTCTTTGCTGGGATCAGGGTTTTGCCTCTGTTTCTGTACCAGGCGAAGCTGGTGACTATACATATGTACGATCCCTTTATCTCGCAGCAGGAGGTTGAGGCCTATCTGTACAATTACTGTGAGAAAGTGACATTTAAAGGGGAAGTGCGGAACTCGTTTGGAGTGTGGAATGGGAAAAGGCGTTATTTGGTGACTTTTCAGAAGGATTCTGACTGCTTTGATGGGATTAAGAGGCCACCGCCGATTGTTTTCATCCATCGTAGCAGGGGTTTTCTTTTTTTCTCTGGCATGCCACCTTTTTGTAAAAAGTGCAGGGAGTATGGGCATGAGGACGGTACGTGCGGGAGGTGTTTCGAGTGCACCGGGGAGCCCCATGCCAAGAAAGATTGTCCTAAGCAGCAGTCAGGGGGGGTGGATGTGAGGAGTGCGGAGAGTGGTGTGGGGTCTGATGTGCAGCAGGTCCCCCCTCCCCCCCAAGAGGATTTGGTGCAGGAGAAACAGGAAAGTGGGGTGCCGGGTCCCGAGGGGCTGGATGGTGAGGAGGAGAATATTCGTCAGGTCGATGTGCCCCAGGAAGTTGTGGAGGGTACCCCGCCAGTTGTAGTGGGTGCTGGAAAGAACAAAGTTAAGAAAAAGAAGAAAAGGGGGACGCAGTCGGGTACGGTGGTGGAGGAAACGCCGATTGAAGCTGCTAGTCTTCCTGATGCACAGGATTTGATGCAAGTGGATGATAGGTCCCTGAAAAGGGGTTCCAATGAAAGATCAGAGGATGAGGATGATGAGGTGGAAGTGGAGGCTAGGGCTAAGGAAAAGAAAAGTCGAGGAGGAGGTGCGGATATCTTGGGGGAGATTTCCTCGAGTGATGATGAGAGGAATACTTTGAGAATCCAAGAGTATCCTTCTGGTTCGGATGAGGGCGGGGGAGCGAGCCCTTTCCCAAATAGACTGAGGACATGATTCGGGTTTTTTCATTAAATGTAAGGAGTTTAAGGAGCCCTAGGAGAAGGGCGGCTCTTTACGAGTATCTCGAGACTCAGAACAATGATTTGATTTTTTTGCAAGAATGTAATGTGGAAAAGCGAATGAATTATGATGCTTTAACGCAGTTTTGGAAAGGAAAAGCTGTTTTTTCTGGTGGAAATGACAATAAATGCGTTGGGGTTGGAATCTTGATGTCGCAGGACTGGGAGGTGATCGACACCGAAGAAATCTATCCAGGTCGACTTTTAATGGCAAAGTTGAAAAAAGGGGATTTAACGGTGAAGGCTTTCTGCGTTTATGCTTCCAATGTCAAAGAGGAAAGGAAAGAATTATTTGAAGCCATGCAGCTTTTTTTGTTGGGGACTGACCCTATAGTCATTGGTGGGGACTTTAATTGCTCAATGGATGACTTGGGTAAAAAAGACGGTTCTGCTACATTTTTGAAGGAGGTGGTTCATTCTGTGAATCTAAAAGATGCCTGGGTGTTGGGTGGGTCGGATTTGAAACACAAGTTTACTTGGGGGAGTGGTAGAGCTGTATCTAGGATAGATTTTTTGTTTCTCTCTGAAGCTGCAAGGGTTAAAACCTTTGTGACAGAAGTTTGCTGTTTTTCTGACCACAAGGCAGTGAAGTGTGAATTGGATTTCAGGGTAGAAGTGAGGAGAAAGTCCCCCTACTGGAAGTTGAATGCATCGCTCTTGAGAGAGGGAAAGATTAAGGCTGATTTTGAACAGGTGTACAGGGACTGGCAGTTGAAAAGGGGAGATTTTGTTAATGTTATGGAGTGGTGGGATGCAGGGAAGCTTCTGTTTAAAAAGTTCTTTGTTCAGAAAAGTAAAGAGGAGGCAAAGGAAAAGCGCATGCTTTATAGGAACCTGAATGCTAGGCTGCAGGTTTTACTGCGTTTTGTAGGGGCAGGGATTAGGTTGCAGGGAAAGGTTGAGGAAACTAGAAAGGATATTAGACAGCTTTTGAATGAGAGGGGGAAACAAATCATTTTTAATTCTAGGGTTAGAAACTTGGAAGAGGATGAAAAGTGTACTCAATTTTTTTTCAAGAAGGTGATTAACAAAAAGCATATTCTTAGCAAGTTAGAAGGGGAAGATAGTATTAGTGGGATGTTAGGGAAAGTGGAGGTTTTTTATAAGGAATTATTTTCTGAGCGCAATGTTGATAGTAGCTTGTGCAATTTTTTTCTGGGGAATTTGGAAAGTTCTTTAAATGGTCTTCAGCGGGAAGCTTTGGATGACATGATTGGTACGCAGGAAATTTTTGAGACCATTAAGAGCTTTGCGACTTCAAAGACGCCGGGTGTGGATGGACTCCCAGTGGAGTTTTATAATTTCTTTTGGTATTTGCTCAAGGAGGACTTCACTGAGGTGATTAGGGCAGTTTCAGAGTGTTTTTTGGTGCCAGAGTCTTGGAAAGGTGGAGTTATTGCCTTGATTTTCAAAAAAGGGGATAAAGAGTTAATTAAGAACTGGAGGCCTATCACTTTGCTTAACAGTGACTACAAAATCTACGCTAAGATCTTGGCTAACAGGTTAAAACAATGTGTGGGGTCTATTATTAATTGTGATCAGACCTGTGCAGTCCCTGGCAGGGTGATCACTGACTCTTTATTGTTGCTGCGAGATATTATTTGGGATACCAAAGACAGGGGGCAGCAGATTGCCTTGGCCTCTCTGGACTTTGAGAAAGCTTATGACCGAGTTGGTCACGCCTTTTTATTTAAATCGTTATGCAAATTGGGTTGCTCTGAGAGGTTCATCAGACAGATCAAGAGTCTTTATGCAAATGCATCTAGTCAGGTGTCCGTGAATGGTTTTTTGTCTTCCAAAATTGATTTGTTATGTGGGGTTAAGCAGGGGTGTCCCCTGTCTCCGCTTTTATTTATCTGTACTGTTGAGCCACTTCTGTGTGCGCTCAGGAGGGATAAAGTGGTGGAAGGTTTTTTTGCTCCAGGCAGTGCGGGAGGGCAAATTAAAACTGTGGCTTACATGGATGATGTCACTTTGGTTTTGAAAAATAATAAGAGTTTGAAACGTGCTATTAGAATCATTGAGTGGTTTGGGGAAGTTGCTGGTTTCAAATTAAATTTGGAGAAATCGGGGATTTTGAATATTGGGGACATGTATGTTGAGGGGGGTTGCAAAGTGCCTATAGTACAAGAGGTTAAGATTTTGGGAATTGTTTTTTCACAGGGTTGTGGTGCTGTTAAAAATTGGGAGTCGCTGCTGGAAAGGGTTAAAAAGAAACTGGACTTTTGGAAATTAAGGGTGCTGAGTATGGAGGGTAAGATTCTGGTGATCAAGCAAATAATCTTGCCCATGGTCCTGTACCTTTCAATGATTTTTTTCCCTTCACCGGTTCTACTGAAAAGAGTTATTAGGTGTTGTTTTCTTTTCTTTTGGGGAAGTAAAATGGAGAAACTAAGACGGGAGGACTTATGCAAGCCAAAGGAAAAGGGCGGTAAAAATTTTCCAGATTTCAGGCGTTTCCTGACTTTGAAGTATTTGTCCTACATCATTGGTAGATTGGTGGGTGGAGAGTCTAGATTTAGTTTCTTTTTGAGCTATCAGTTAGGTTTTTTTGTTAGGAAGTATAAATGGGTGCCCCTGGATCTGCGGAGGCCATATCGGTGGTCGCCCCCTGCTTTTTATGTCATTTTGGAAAAGACCCTCAGGTTATATGATCTGGTCGATTTGGATCTAAATGTTTTGAAGAATTTTCAAAAGTTGCAAACTGTAGTGGGAGGGGGTAGTGTTCTGATCCCTATTAAAAATTTTTCCTACGTTGTGACTCAAAAGATTTGGAAAAGGGTCTCTATATTTTTTCTGGCTAATGAGCAAAAGGATGTGGCATGGGGTGTGGTGCAGGAGGTTTTGCCTACTAGACTTTTTCAGCATAGGAGAGGTTTGGTGAGGAGTGCTAGGTGTGTGCGGGAGGGCTGCCATGATGAGGAGTCGGTCCTGCACGCTTTCTGGAATTGTACGTATGCTCAGGAAGTATGGAAGCTGGTTGGGAGGTTAATTAAGGGTATTAGTGCGGTGAGGACTTTGGGACATGAGTTGGTTCTGTATGGGATGGGTATAGGGGATGGGGAGTTTAGAAAGGTTTGGTCTGTGGTATGCTCCATGAAGTTGGCCTTATGGAAGGTTAGGAATATAGCGCTCTTCAAACGTGATTTTGTAGATGCTCTGGATTGTGTAAAACTAGGTTTAAGCTTCTTGTATGTGTATTTTTTAAGAGATTGTAAACTTTATGGACGGAACGATGCTGAAAGTTTTTGGCAATCTCAAGATTGGAATAGGTTCATTGGTTTTTGAATTTCATCTCTTTTTTTTTCAAAAAACAAAAATTTTTCCACGATGATGTGCATTGAGACTTCAGATGGTAGATTTGAGATCTTGGTTAAGACTGAGTGGAAAAAAAAAAAAAAAAAAAAAAAAAAAAAAAAAAAAAAAAAAAAAAAAAAAAAAAAAAAAAAAAAAAAAAAATCTGTTCTTATCAGTTTAATATCTGATACGTCCCCTATCTGGGGACCATATATTAAATGGATTTTTAGAACAGGGAGATGGAAGAAGAGCTTGCTCTGTCCACTCCACGCATCGACCTGGTATTGCAGTACCTCCAGGACCGGTGCACCCCTCTTATGCGGTTTTCCAAAAGCAGACATAGAAGAAGAGAAATGACTACGACAAGCAGTCACTCTCCTTTCTTTCCCCAAGAAGGAAAGGAAAGGGCACAAGGTCACACCTGTGATGGGAGTGATCGAGGCCCATCCCAGTGGTCCTAACCAGCCTTGGCCTTGGCTCCTGCAGACCAGACGGCAGCCTGCTGGCTTCATTGTGTTGTGTGTTATTGTTGTTGTCCTCCTCCTCATTGTGCCTTATCTGTGTTTGTTGCTGATAACTCCTAACGAGGTGTGAAAAGCCTCATTCCATTAAAGGTGTTTTTAACCCTGGGTGTGCCTGTGTGCTTTTGTTTGGTGCGTGTCACTTTCTTGCTTTCATTCTTGCTGGGCTTGCCTGGATGGGACGACGTGCCCAATGGCCTGAAAAGAAGCGAGGAGAGTCAGCAAGCTCTCTGTCTCTCCATCCGAAGGAAAGCAGGAAGTCAGCTGGCTGGGAAGCCGAGCTTTCAGCCCGTCCGAAGGAGGAAGGAGGGAGGCCTGGCTGGAAGCAACCCGAGAGAGAGAGCTGCTGCTCTGCTCAGCTCGACTCTGGGACGGCCGCTCGAGCTGCCGCACGGATATGCCATGCCAAGGCCTGTGTCTCCCTCTAGTGGCCCGCCTCGCCCGCGTCGCCCTAGAGGCGGGGCCATGCAAACGACCGTGCTGCTGATTTCTCCCCAAACCAGCAGCACCTGCTGGTGCCCACTTGGGCTAGAGGAGGAGCAGACTGGGCCCAGGGGATGGAAGCCAAGTGTCCAGGGAGGGAGTGGAGGCAGGGGAGCCAGGCCCTGGGCCAGAGGTGTGAATTTTGGCAGCCCCAGCCACCTGGGAGAGCCCTGCGGAGGAGTGGGCCCCCTGCGGCCCGTGGAGCTCTCAGCGAGCCCGTCCCCTCTGCCCGTTCGGGCGGCCCTCGGGTAGGCCCGAGTTTCCGGTTATCGCTTCTCGGCCTTTTGGCTAAGATCAAGTGTAGTATCTGTTCTTATCAGTTTAATATCTGATACGTCCCCTATCTGGGGACCATATATTAAATGGATTTTTAGAACAGGGAGATGGAAGAAGAGCTTGCTCTGTCCACTCCACGCATCGACCTGGTATTGCAGTACCTCCAGGACCGGTGCACCCCTCTTATGCGGTTTTCCAAAAGCAGACATAGAAGAAGAGAAATGACTACGACAAGCAGTCACTCTCCTTTCTTTCCCCAAGAAGGAAAGGAAAGGGCACAAGGTCACACCTGTGATGGGAGTGATCGAGGCCCATCCCAGTGGTCCTAACCAGCCTTGGCCTTGGCTCCTGCAGACCAGACGGCAGCCTGCTGGCTTCATTGTGTTGTGTGTTATTGTTGTTGTCCTCCTCCTCATTGTGCCTTATCTGTGTTTGTTGCTGATAACTCCTAACGAGGTGTGAAAAGCCTCATTCCATTAAAGGTGTTTTTAACCCTGGGTGTGCCTGTGTGCTTTTGTTTGGTGCGTGTCACTTTCTTGCTTTCATTCTTGCTGGGCTTGCCTGGATGGGACGACGTGCCCAATGGCCTGAAAAGAAGCGAGGAGAGTCAGCAAGCTCTCTGTCTCTCCATCCGAAGGAAAGCAGGAAGTCAGCTGGCTGGGAAGCCGAGCTTTCAGCCCGTCCGAAGGAGGAAGGAGGGAGGCCTGGCTGGAAGCAACCCGAGAGAGAGAGCTGCTGCTCTGCTCAGCTCGACTCTGGGACGGCCGCTCGAGCTGCCGCACGGATATGCCATGCCAAGGCCTGTGTCTCCCTCTAGTGGCCCGCCTCGCCCGCGTCGCCCTAGAGGCGGGGCCATGCAAACGACCGTGCTGCTGATTTCTCCCCAAACCAGCAGCACCTGCTGGTGCCCACTTGGGCTAGAGGAGGAGCAGACTGGGCCCAGGGGATGGAAGCCAAGTGTCCAGGGAGGGAGTGGAGGCAGGGGAGCCAGGCCCTGGGCCAGAGGTGTGAATTTTGGCAGCCCCAGCCACCTGGGAGAGCCCTGCGGAGGAGTGGGCCCCCTGCGGCCCGTGGAGCTCTCAGCGAGCCCGTCCCCTCTGCCCGTTCGGGCGGCCCTCGGGTAGGCCCGAGTTTCCGGTTATCGCTTCTCGGCCTTTTGGCTAAGATCAAGTGTAGTATCTGTTCTTATCAGTTTAATATCTGATACGTCCCCTATCTGGGGACCATATATTAAATGGATTTTTAGAACAGGGAGATGGAAGAAGAGCTTGCTCTGTCCACTCCACGCATCGACCTGGTATTGCAGTACCTCCAGGACCGGTGCACCCCTCTTATGCGGTTTTCCAAAAGCAGACATAGAAGAAGAGAAATGACTACGACAAGCAGTCACTCTCCTTTCTTTCCCCAAGAAGGAAAGGAAAGGGCACAAGGTCACACCTGTGATGGGAGTGATCGAGGCCCATCCCAGTGGTCCTAACCAGCCTTGGCCTTGGCTCCTGCAGACCAGACGGCAGCCTGCTGGCTTCATTGTGTTGTGTGTTATTGTTGTTGTCCTCCTCCTCATTGTGCCTTATCTGTGTTTGTTGCTGATAACTCCTAACGAGGTGTGAAAAGCCTCATTCCATTAAAGGTGTTTTTAACCCTGGGTGTGCCTGTGTGCTTTTGTTTGGTGCGTGTCACTTTCTTGCTTTCATTCTTGCTGGGCTTGCCTGGATGGGACGACGTGCCCAATGGCCTGAAAAGAAGCGAGGAGAGTCAGCAAGCTCTCTGTCTCTCCATCCGAAGGAAAGCAGGAAGTCAGCTGGCTGGGAAGCCGAGCTTTCAGCCCGTCCGAAGGAGGAAGGAGGGAGGCCTGGCTGGAAGCAACCCGAGAGAGAGAGCTGCTGCTCTGCTCA
This sequence comes from Staurois parvus, assembly GCF_062004578.1. Taxonomy (NCBI): domain Eukaryota; kingdom Metazoa; phylum Chordata; class Amphibia; order Anura; family Ranidae; genus Staurois; species Staurois parvus. The sequence goes on from NW_028320001.1 coordinate 55,859, forward strand.
GCTCGACTCTGGGACGGCCGCTCGAGCTGCCGCACGGATATGCCATGCCAAGGCCTGTGTCTCCCTCTAGTGGCCCGCCTCGCCCGCGTCGCCCTAGAGGCGGGGCCATGCAAACGACCGTGCTGCTGATTTCTCCCCAAACCAGCAGCACCTGCTGGTGCCCACTTGGGCTAGAGGAGGAGCAGACTGGGCCCAGGGGATGGAAGCCAAGTGTCCAGGGAGGGAGTGGAGGCAGGGGAGCCAGGCCCTGGGCCAGAGGTGTGAATTTTGGCAGCCCCAGCCACCTGGGAGAGCCCTGCGGAGGAGTGGGCCCCCTGCGGCCCGTGGAGCTCTCAGCGAGCCCGTCCCCTCTGCCCGTTCGGGCGGCCCTCGGGTAGGCCCGAGTTTCCGGTTATCGCTTCTCGGCCTTTTGGCTAAGATCAAGTGTAGTATCTGTTCTTATCAGTTTAATATCTGATACGTCCCCTATCTGGGGACCATATATTAAATGGATTTTTAGAACAGGGAGATGGAAGAAGAGCTTGCTCTGTCCACTCCACGCATCGACCTGGTATTGCAGTACCTCCAGGACCGGTGCACCCCTCTTATGCGGTTTTCCAAAAGCAGACATAGAAGAAGAGAAATGACTACGACAAGCAGTCACTCTCCTTTCTTTCCCCAAGAAGGAAAGGAAAGGGCACAAGGTCACACCTGTGATGGGAGTGATCGAGGCCCATCCCAGTGGTCCTAACCAGCCTTGGCCTTGGCTCCTGCAGACCAGACGGCAGCCTGCTGGCTTCATTGTGTTGTGTGTTATTGTTGTTGTCCTCCTCCTCATTGTGCCTTATCTGTGTTTGTTGCTGATAACTCCTAACGAGGTGTGAAAAGCCTCATTCCATTAAAGGTGTTTTTAACCCTGGGTGTGCCTGTGTGCTTTTGTTTGGTGCGTGTCACTTTCTTGCTTTCATTCTTGCTGGGCTTGCCTGGATGGGACGACGTGCCCAATGGCCTGAAAAGAAGCGAGGAGAGTCAGCAAGCTCTCTGTCTCTCCATCCGAAGGAAAGCAGGAAGTCAGCTGGCTGGGAAGCCGAGCTTTCAGCCCGTCCGAAGGAGGAAGGAGGGAGGCCTGGCTGGAAGCAACCCGAGAGAGAGAGCTGCTGCTCTGCTCAGCTCGACTCTGGGACGGCCGCTCGAGCTGCCGCACGGATATGCCATGCCAAGGCCTGTGTCTCCCTCTAGTGGCCCGCCTCGCCCGCGTCGCCCTAGAGGCGGGGCCATGCAAACGACCGTGCTGCTGATTTCTCCCCAAACCAGCAGCACCTGCTGGTGCCCACTTGGGCTAGAGGAGGAGCAGACTGGGCCCAGGGGATGGAAGCCAAGTGTCCAGGGAGGGAGTGGAGGCAGGGGAGCCAGGCCCTGGGCCAGAGGTGTGAATTTTGGCAGCCCCAGCCACCTGGGAGAGCCCTGCGGAGGAGTGGGCCCCCTGCGGCCCGTGGAGCTCTCAGCGAGCCCGTCCCCTCTGCCCGTTCGGGCGGCCCTCGGGTAGGCCCGAGTTTCCGGTTATCGCTTCTCGGCCTTTTGGCTAAGATCAAGTGTAGTATCTGTTCTTATCAGTTTAATATCTGATACGTCCCCTATCTGGGGACCATATATTAAATGGATTTTTAGAACAGGGAGATGGAAGAAGAGCTTGCTCTGTCCACTCCACGCATCGACCTGGTATTGCAGTACCTCCAGGACCGGTGCACCCCTCTTATGCGGTTTTCCAAAAGCAGACATAGAAGAAGAGAAATGACTACGACAAGCAGTCACTCTCCTTTCTTTCCCCAAGAAGGAAAGGAAAGGGCACAAGGTCACACCTGTGATGGGAGTGATCGAGGCCCATCCCAGTGGTCCTAACCAGCCTTGGCCTTGGCTCCTGCAGACCAGACGGCAGCCTGCTGGCTTCATTGTGTTGTGTGTTATTGTTGTTGTCCTCCTCCTCATTGTGCCTTATCTGTGTTTGTTGCTGATAACTCCTAACGAGGTGTGAAAAGCCTCATTCCATTAAAGGTGTTTTTAACCCTGGGTGTGCCTGTGTGCTTTTGTTTGGTGCGTGTCACTTTCTTGCTTTCATTCTTGCTGGGCTTGCCTGGATGGGACGACGTGCCCAATGGCCTGAAAAGAAGCGAGGAGAGTCAGCAAGCTCTCTGTCTCTCCATCCGAAGGAAAGCAGGAAGTCAGCTGGCTGGGAAGCCGAGCTTTCAGCCCGTCCGAAGGAGGAAGGAGGGAGGCCTGGCTGGAAGCAACCCGAGAGAGAGAGCTGCTGCTCTGCTCAGCTCGACTCTGGGACGGCCGCTCGAGCTGCCGCACGGATATGCCATGCCAAGGCCTGTGTCTCCCTCTAGTGGCCCGCCTCGCCCGCGTCGCCCTAGAGGCGGGGCCATGCAAACGACCGTGCTGCTGATTTCTCCCCAAACCAGCAGCACCTGCTGGTGCCCACTTGGGCTAGAGGAGGAGCAGACTGGGCCCAGGGGATGGAAGCCAAGTGTCCAGGGAGGGAGTGGAGGCAGGGGAGCCAGGCCCTGGGCCAGAGGTGTGAATTTTGGCAGCCCCAGCCACCTGGGAGAGCCCTGCGGAGGAGTGGGCCCCCTGCGGCCCGTGGAGCTCTCAGCGAGCCCGTCCCCTCTGCCCGTTCGGGCGGCCCTCGGGTAGGCCCGAGTTTCCGGTTATCGCTTCTCGGCCTTTTGGCTAAGATCAAGTGTAGTATCTGTTCTTATCAGTTTAATATCTGATACGTCCCCTATCTGGGGACCATATATTAAATGGATTTTTAGAACAGGGAGATGGAAGAAGAGCTTGCTCTGTCCACTCCACGCATCGACCTGGTATTGCAGTACCTCCAGGACCGGTGCACCCCTCTTATGCGGTTTTCCAAAAGCAGACATAGAAGAAGAGAAATGACTACGACAAGCAGTCACTCTCCTTTCTTTCCCCAAGAAGGAAAGGAAAGGGCACAAGGTCACACCTGTGATGGGAGTGATCGAGGCCCATCCCAGTGGTCCTAACCAGCCTTGGCCTTGGCTCCTGCAGACCAGACGGCAGCCTGCTGGCTTCATTGTGTTGTGTGTTATTGTTGTTGTCCTCCTCCTCATTGTGCCTTATCTGTGTTTGTTGCTGATAACTCCTAACGAGGTGTGAAAAGCCTCATTCCATTAAAGGTGTTTTTAACCCTGGGTGTGCCTGTGTGCTTTTGTTTGGTGCGTGTCACTTTCTTGCTTTCATTCTTGCTGGGCTTGCCTGGATGGGACGACGTGCCCAATGGCCTGAAAAGAAGCGAGGAGAGTCAGCAAGCTCTCTGTCTCTCCATCCGAAGGAAAGCAGGAAGTCAGCTGGCTGGGAAGCCGAGCTTTCAGCCCGTCCGAAGGAGGAAGGAGGGAGGCCTGGCTGGAAGCAACCCGAGAGAGAGAGCTGCTGCTCTGCTCAGCTCGACTCTGGGACGGCCGCTCGAGCTGCCGCACGGATATGCCATGCCAAGGCCTGTGTCTCCCTCTAGTGGCCCGCCTCGCCCGCGTCGCCCTAGAGGCGGGGCCATGCAAACGACCGTGCTGCTGATTTCTCCCCAAACCAGCAGCACCTGCTGGTGCCCACTTGGGCTAGAGGAGGAGCAGACTGGGCCCAGGGGATGGAAGCCAAGTGTCCAGGGAGGGAGTGGAGGCAGGGGAGCCAGGCCCTGGGCCAGAGGTGTGAATTTTGGCAGCCCCAGCCACCTGGGAGAGCCCTGCGGAGGAGTGGGCCCCCTGCGGCCCGTGGAGCTCTCAGCGAGCCCGTCCCCTCTGCCCGTTCGGGCGGCCCTCGGGTAGGCCCGAGTTTCCGGTTATCGCTTCTCGGCCTTTTGGCTAAGATCAAGTGTAGTATCTGTTCTTATCAGTTTAATATCTGATACGTCCCCTATCTGGGGACCATATATTAAATGGATTTTTAGAACAGGGAGATGGAAGAAGAGCTTGCTCTGTCCACTCCACGCATCGACCTGGTATTGCAGTACCTCCAGGACCGGTGCACCCCTCTTATGCGGTTTTCCAAAAGCAGACATAGAAGAAGAGAAATGACTACGACAAGCAGTCACTCTCCTTTCTTTCCCCAAGAAGGAAAGGAAAGGGCACAAGGTCACACCTGTGATGGGAGTGATCGAGGCCCATCCCAGTGGTCCTAACCAGCCTTGGCCTTGGCTCCTGCAGACCAGACGGCAGCCTGCTGGCTTCATTGTGTTGTGTGTTATTGTTGTTGTCCTCCTCCTCATTGTGCCTTATCTGTGTTTGTTGCTGATAACTCCTAACGAGGTGTGAAAAGCCTCATTCCATTAAAGGTGTTTTTAACCCTGGGTGTGCCTGTGTGCTTTTGTTTGGTGCGTGTCACTTTCTTGCTTTCATTCTTGCTGGGCTTGCCTGGATGGGACGACGTGCCCAATGGCCTGAAAAGAAGCGAGGAGAGTCAGCAAGCTCTCTGTCTCTCCATCCGAAGGAAAGCAGGAAGTCAGCTGGCTGGGAAGCCGAGCTTTCAGCCCGTCCGAAGGAGGAAGGAGGGAGGCCTGGCTGGAAGCAACCCGAGAGAGAGAGCTGCTGCTCTGCTCAGCTCGACTCTGGGACGGCCGCTCGAGCTGCCGCACGGATATGCCATGCCAAGGCCTGTGTCTCCCTCTAGTGGCCCGCCTCGCCCGCGTCGCCCTAGAGGCGGGGCCATGCAAACGACCGTGCTGCTGATTTCTCCCCAAACCAGCAGCACCTGCTGGTGCCCACTTGGGCTAGAGGAGGAGCAGACTGGGCCCAGGGGATGGAAGCCAAGTGTCCAGGGAGGGAGTGGAGGCAGGGGAGCCAGGCCCTGGGCCAGAGGTGTGAATTTTGGCAGCCCCAGCCACCTGGGAGAGCCCTGCGGAGGAGTGGGCCCCCTGCGGCCCGTGGAGCTCTCAGCGAGCCCGTCCCCTCTGCCCGTTCGGGCGGCCCTCGGGTAGGCCCGAGTTTCCGGTTATCGCTTCTCGGCCTTTTGGCTAAGATCAAGTGTAGTATCTGTTCTTATCAGTTTAATATCTGATACGTCCCCTATCTGGGGACCATATATTAAATGGATTTTTAGAACAGGGAGATGGAAGAAGAGCTTGCTCTGTCCACTCCACGCATCGACCTGGTATTGCAGTACCTCCAGGACCGGTGCACCCCTCTTATGCGGTTTTCCAAAAGCAGACATAGAAGAAGAGAAATGACTACGACAAGCAGTCACTCTCCTTTCTTTCCCCAAGAAGGAAAGGAAAGGGCACAAGGTCACACCTGTGATGGGAGTGATCGAGGCCCATCCCAGTGGTCCTAACCAGCCTTGGCCTTGGCTCCTGCAGACCAGACGGCAGCCTGCTGGCTTCATTGTGTTGTGTGTTATTGTTGTTGTCCTCCTCCTCATTGTGCCTTATCTGTGTTTGTTGCTGATAACTCCTAACGAGGTGTGAAAAGCCTCATTCCATTAAAGGTGTTTTTAACCCTGGGTGTGCCTGTGTGCTTTTGTTTGGTGCGTGTCACTTTCTTGCTTTCATTCTTGCTGGGCTTGCCTGGATGGGACGACGTGCCCAATGGCCTGAAAAGAAGCGAGGAGAGTCAGCAAGCTCTCTGTCTCTCCATCCGAAGGAAAGCAGGAAGTCAGCTGGCTGGGAAGCCGAGCTTTCAGCCCGTCCGAAGGAGGAAGGAGGGAGGCCTGGCTGGAAGCAACCCGAGAGAGAGAGCTGCTGCTCTGCTCAGCTCGACTCTGGGACGGCCGCTCGAGCTGCCGCACGGATATGCCATGCCAAGGCCTGTGTCTCCCTCTAGTGGCCCGCCTCGCCCGCGTCGCCCTAGAGGCGGGGCCATGCAAACGACCGTGCTGCTGATTTCTCCCCAAACCAGCAGCACCTGCTGGTGCCCACTTGGGCTAGAGGAGGAGCAGACTGGGCCCAGGGGATGGAAGCCAAGTGTCCAGGGAGGGAGTGGAGGCAGGGGAGCCAGGCCCTGGGCCAGAGGTGTGAATTTTGGCAGCCCCAGCCACCTGGGAGAGCCCTGCGGAGGAGTGGGCCCCCTGCGGCCCGTGGAGCTCTCAGCGAGCCCGTCCCCTCTGCCCGTTCGGGCGGCCCTCGGGTAGGCCCGAGTTTCCGGTTATCGCTTCTCGGCCTTTTGGCTAAGATCAAGTGTAGTATCTGTTCTTATCAGTTTAATATCTGATACGTCCCCTATCTGGGGACCATATATTAAATGGATTTTTAGAACAGGGAGATGGAAGAAGAGCTTGCTCTGTCCACTCCACGCATCGACCTGGTATTGCAGTACCTCCAGGACCGGTGCACCCCTCTTATGCGGTTTTCCAAAAGCAGACATAGAAGAAGAGAAATGACTACGACAAGCAGTCACTCTCCTTTCTTTCCCCAAGAAGGAAAGGAAAGGGCACAAGGTCACACCTGTGATGGGAGTGATCGAGGCCCATCCCAGTGGTCCTAACCAGCCTTGGCCTTGGCTCCTGCAGACCAGACGGCAGCCTGCTGGCTTCATTGTGTTGTGTGTTATTGTTGTTGTCCTCCTCCTCATTGTGCCTTATCTGTGTTTGTTGCTGATAACTCCTAACGAGGTGTGAAAAGCCTCATTCCATTAAAGGTGTTTTTAACCCTGGGTGTGCCTGTGTGCTTTTGTTTGGTGCGTGTCACTTTCTTGCTTTCATTCTTGCTGGGCTTGCCTGGATGGGACGACGTGCCCAATGGCCTGAAAAGAAGCGAGGAGAGTCAGCAAGCTCTCTGTCTCTCCATCCGAAGGAAAGCAGGAAGTCAGCTGGCTGGGAAGCCGAGCTTTCAGCCCGTCCGAAGGAGGAAGGAGGGAGGCCTGGCTGGAAGCAACCCGAGAGAGAGAGCTGCTGCTCTGCTCAGCTCGACTCTGGGACGGCCGCTCGAGCTGCCGCACGGATATGCCATGCCAAGGCCTGTGTCTCCCTCTAGTGGCCCGCCTCGCCCGCGTCGCCCTAGAGGCGGGGCCATGCAAACGACCGTGCTGCTGATTTCTCCCCAAACCAGCAGCACCTGCTGGTGCCCACTTGGGCTAGAGGAGGAGCAGACTGGGCCCAGGGGATGGAAGCCAAGTGTCCAGGGAGGGAGTGGAGGCAGGGGAGCCAGGCCCTGGGCCAGAGGTGTGAATTTTGGCAGCCCCAGCCACCTGGGAGAGCCCTGCGGAGGAGTGGGCCCCCTGCGGCCCGTGGAGCTCTCAGCGAGCCCGTCCCCTCTGCCCGTTCGGGCGGCCCTCGGGTAGGCCCGAGTTTCCGGTTATCGCTTCTCGGCCTTTTGGCTAAGATCAAGTGTAGTATCTGTTCTTATCAGTTTAATATCTGATACGTCCCCTATCTGGGGACCATATATTAAATGGATTTTTAGAACAGGGAGATGGAAGAAGAGCTTGCTCTGTCCACTCCACGCATCGACCTGGTATTGCAGTACCTCCAGGACCGGTGCACCCCTCTTATGCGGTTTTCCAAAAGCAGACATAGAAGAAGAGAAATGACTACGACAAGCAGTCACTCTCCTTTCTTTCCCCAAGAAGGAAAGGAAAGGGCACAAGGTCACACCTGTGATGGGAGTGATCGAGGCCCATCCCAGTGGTCCTAACCAGCCTTGGCCTTGGCTCCTGCAGACCAGACGGCAGCCTGCTGGCTTCATTGTGTTGTGTGTTATTGTTGTTGTCCTCCTCCTCATTGTGCCTTATCTGTGTTTGTTGCTGATAACTCCTAACGAGGTGTGAAAAGCCTCATTCCATTAAAGGTGTTTTTAACCCTGGGTGTGCCTGTGTGCTTTTGTTTGGTGCGTGTCACTTTCTTGCTTTCATTCTTGCTGGGCTTGCCTGGATGGGACGACGTGCCCAATGGCCTGAAAAGAAGCGAGGAGAGTCAGCAAGCTCTCTGTCTCTCCATCCGAAGGAAAGCAGGAAGTCAGCTGGCTGGGAAGCCGAGCTTTCAGCCCGTCCGAAGGAGGAAGGAGGGAGGCCTGGCTGGAAGCAACCCGAGAGAGAGAGCTGCTGCTCTGCTCAGCTCGACTCTGGGACGGCCGCTCGAGCTGCCGCACGGATATGCCATGCCAAGGCCTGTGTCTCCCTCTAGTGGCCCGCCTCGCCCGCGTCGCCCTAGAGGCGGGGCCATGCAAACGACCGTGCTGCTGATTTCTCCCCAAACCAGCAGCACCTGCTGGTGCCCACTTGGGCTAGAGGAGGAGCAGACTGGGCCCAGGGGATGGAAGCCAAGTGTCCAGGGAGGGAGTGGAGGCAGGGGAGCCAGGCCCTGGGCCAGAGGTGTGAATTTTGGCAGCCCCAGCCACCTGGGAGAGCCCTGCGGAGGAGTGGGCCCCCTGCGGCCCGTGGAGCTCTCAGCGAGCCCGTCCCCTCTGCCCGTTCGGGCGGCCCTCGGGTAGGCCCGAGTTTCCGGTTATCGCTTCTCGGCCTTTTGGCTAAGATCAAGTGTAGTATCTGTTCTTATCAGTTTAATATCTGATACGTCCCCTATCTGGGGACCATATATTAAATGGATTTTTAGAACAGGGAGATGGAAGAAGAGCTTGCTCTGTCCACTCCACGCATCGACCTGGTATTGCAGTACCTCCAGGACCGGTGCACCCCTCTTATGCGGTTTTCCAAAAGCAGACATAGAAGAAGAGAAATGACTACGACAAGCAGTCACTCTCCTTTCTTTCCCCAAGAAGGAAAGGAAAGGGCACAAGGTCACACCTGTGATGGGAGTGATCGAGGCCCATCCCAGTGGTCCTAACCAGCCTTGGCCTTGGCTCCTGCAGACCAGACGGCAGCCTGCTGGCTTCATTGTGTTGTGTGTTATTGTTGTTGTCCTCCTCCTCATTGTGCCTTATCTGTGTTTGTTGCTGATAACTCCTAACGAGGTGTGAAAAGCCTCATTCCATTAAAGGTGTTTTTAACCCTGGGTGTGCCTGTGTGCTTTTGTTTGGTGCGTGTCACTTTCTTGCTTTCATTCTTGCTGGGCTTGCCTGGATGGGACGACGTGCCCAATGGCCTGAAAAGAAGCGAGGAGAGTCAGCAAGCTCTCTGTCTCTCCATCCGAAGGAAAGCAGGAAGTCAGCTGGCTGGGAAGCCGAGCTTTCAGCCCGTCCGAAGGAGGAAGGAGGGAGGCCTGGCTGGAAGCAACCCGAGAGAGAGAGCTGCTGCTCTGCTCAGCTCGACTCTGGGACGGCCGCTCGAGCTGCCGCACGGATATGCCATGCCAAGGCCTGTGTCTCCCTCTAGTGGCCCGCCTCGCCCGCGTCGCCCTAGAGGCGGGGCCATGCAAACGACCGTGCTGCTGATTTCTCCCCAAACCAGCAGCACCTGCTGGTGCCCACTTGGGCTAGAGGAGGAGCAGACTGGGCCCAGGGGATGGAAGCCAAGTGTCCAGGGAGGGAGTGGAGGCAGGGGAGCCAGGCCCTGGGCCAGAGGTGTGAATTTTGGCAGCCCCAGCCACCTGGGAGAGCCCTGCGGAGGAGTGGGCCCCCTGCGGCCCGTGGAGCTCTCAGCGAGCCCGTCCCCTCTGCCCGTTCGGGCGGCCCTCGGGTAGGCCCGAGTTTCCGGTTATCGCTTCTCGGCCTTTTGGCTAAGATCAAGTGTAGTATCTGTTCTTATCAGTTTAATATCTGATACGTCCCCTATCTGGGGACCATATATTAAATGGATTTTTAGAACAGGGAGATGGAAGAAGAGCTTGCTCTGTCCACTCCACGCATCGACCTGGTATTGCAGTACCTCCAGGACCGGTGCACCCCTCTTATGCGGTTTTCCAAAAGCAGACATAGAAGAAGAGAAATGACTACGACAAGCAGTCACTCTCCTTTCTTTCCCCAAGAAGGAAAGGAAAGGGCACAAGGTCACACCTGTGATGGGAGTGATCGAGGCCCATCCCAGTGGTCCTAACCAGCCTTGGCCTTGGCTCCTGCAGACCAGACGGCAGCCTGCTGGCTTCATTGTGTTGTGTGTTATTGTTGTTGTCCTCCTCCTCATTGTGCCTTATCTGTGTTTGTTGCTGATAACTCCTAACGAGGTGTGAAAAGCCTCATTCCATTAAAGGTGTTTTTAACCCTGGGTGTGCCTGTGTGCTTTTGTTTGGTGCGTGTCACTTTCTTGCTTTCATTCTTGCTGGGCTTGCCTGGATGGGACGACGTGCCCAATGGCCTGAAAAGAAGCGAGGAGAGTCAGCAAGCTCTCTGTCTCTCCATCCGAAGGAAAGCAGGAAGTCAGCTGGCTGGGAAGCCGAGCTTTCAGCCCGTCCGAAGGAGGAAGGAGGGAGGCCTGGCTGGAAGCAACCCGAGAGAGAGAGCTGCTGCTCTGCTCAGCTCGACTCTGGGACGGCCGCTCGAGCTGCCGCACGGATATGCCATGCCAAGGCCTGTGTCTCCCTCTAGTGGCCCGCCTCGCCCGCGTCGCCCTAGAGGCGGGGCCATGCAAACGACCGTGCTGCTGATTTCTCCCCAAACCAGCAGCACCTGCTGGTGCCCACTTGGGCTAGAGGAGGAGCAGACTGGGCCCAGGGGATGGAAGCCAAGTGTCCAGGGAGGGAGTGGAGGCAGGGGAGCCAGGCCCTGGGCCAGAGGTGTGAATTTTGGCAGCCCCAGCCACCTGGGAGAGCCCTGCGGAGGAGTGGGCCCCCTGCGGCCCGTGGAGCTCTCAGCGAGCCCGTCCCCTCTGCCCGTTCGGGCGGCCCTCGGGTAGGCCCGAGTTTCCGGTTATCGCTTCTCGGCCTTTTGGCTAAGATCAAGTGTAGTATCTGTTCTTATCAGTTTAATATCTGATACGTCCCCTATCTGGGGACCATATATTAAATGGATTTTTAGAACAGGGAGATGGAAGAAGAGCTTGCTCTGTCCACTCCACGCATCGACCTGGTATTGCAGTACCTCCAGGACCGGTGCACCCCTCTTATGCGGTTTTCCAAAAGCAGACATAGAAGAAGAGAAATGACTACGACAAGCAGTCACTCTCCTTTCTTTCCCCAAGAAGGAAAGGAAAGGGCACAAGGTCACACCTGTGATGGGAGTGATCGAGGCCCATCCCAGTGGTCCTAACCAGCCTTGGCCTTGGCTCCTGCAGACCAGACGGCAGCCTGCTGGCTTCATTGTGTTGTGTGTTATTGTTGTTGTCCTCCTCCTCATTGTGCCTTATCTGTGTTTGTTGCTGATAACTCCTAACGAGGTGTGAAAAGCCTCATTCCATTAAAGGTGTTTTTAACCCTGGGTGTGCCTGTGTGCTTTTGTTTGGTGCGTGTCACTTTCTTGCTTTCATTCTTGCTGGGCTTGCCTGGATGGGACGACGTGCCCAATGGCCTGAAAAGAAGCGAGGAGAGTCAGCAAGCTCTCTGTCTCTCCATCCGAAGGAAAGCAGGAAGTCAGCTGGCTGGGAAGCCGAGCTTTCAGCCCGTCCGAAGGAGGAAGGAGGGAGGCCTGGCTGGAAGCAACCCGAGAGAGAGAGCTGCTGCTCTGCTCAGCTCGACTCTGGGACGGCCGCTCGAGCTGCCGCACGGATATGCCATGCCAAGGCCTGTGTCTCCCTCTAGTGGCCCGCCTCGCCCGCGTCGCCCTAGAGGCGGGGCCATGCAAACGACCGTGCTGCTGATTTCTCCCCAAACCAGCAGCACCTGCTGGTGCCCACTTGGGCTAGAGGAGGAGCAGACTGGGCCCAGGGGATGGAAGCCAAGTGTCCAGGGAGGGAGTGGAGGCAGGGGAGCCAGGCCCTGGGCCAGAGGTGTGAATTTTGGCAGCCCCAGCCACCTGGGAGAGCCCTGCGGAGGAGTGGGCCCCCTGCGGCCCGTGGAGCTCTCAGCGAGCCCGTCCCCTCTGCCCGTTCGGGCGGCCCTCGGGTAGGCCCGAGTTTCCGGTTATCGCTTCTCGGCCTTTTGGCTAAGATCAAGTGTAGTATCTGTTCTTATCAGTTTAATATCTGATACGTCCCCTATCTGGGGACCATATATTAAATGGATTTTTAGAACAGGGAGATGGAAGAAGAGCTTGCTCTGTCCACTCCACGCATCGACCTGGTATTGCAGTACCTCCAGGACCGGTGCACCCCTCTTATGCGGTTTTCCAAAAGCAGACATAGAAGAAGAGAAATGACTACGACAAGCAGTCACTCTCCTTTCTTTCCCCAAGAAGGAAAGGAAAGGGCACAAGGTCACACCTGTGATGGGAGTGATCGAGGCCCATCCCAGTGGTCCTAACCAGCCTTGGCCTTGGCTCCTGCAGACCAGACGGCAGCCTGCTGGCTTCATTGTGTTGTGTGTTATTGTTGTTGTCCTCCTCCTCATTGTGCCTTATCTGTGTTTGTTGCTGATAACTCCTAACGAGGTGTGAAAAGCCTCATTCCATTAAAGGTGTTTTTAACCCTGGGTGTGCCTGTGTGCTTTTGTTTGGTGCGTGTCACTTTCTTGCTTTCATTCTTGCTGGGCTTGCCTGGATGGGACGACGTGCCCAATGGCCTGAAAAGAAGCGAGGAGAGTCAGCAAGCTCTCTGTCTCTCCATCCGAAGGAAAGCAGGAAGTCAGCTGGCTGGGAAGCCGAGCTTTCAGCCCGTCCGAAGGAGGAAGGAGGGAGGCCTGGCTGGAAGCAACCCGAGAGAGAGAGCTGCTGCTCTGCTCAGCTCGACTCTGGGACGGCCGCTCGAGCTGCCGCACGGATATGCCATGCCAAGGCCTGTGTCTCCCTCTAGTGGCCCGCCTCGCCCGCGTCGCCCTAGAGGCGGGGCCATGCAAACGACCGTGCTGCTGATTTCTCCCCAAACCAGCAGCACCTGCTGGTGCCCACTTGGGCTAGAGGAGGAGCAGACTGGGCCCAGGGGATGGAAGCCAAGTGTCCAGGGAGGGAGTGGAGGCAGGGGAGCCAGGCCCTGGGCCAGAGGTGTGAATTTTGGCAGCCCCAGCCACCTGGGAGAGCCCTGCGGAGGAGTGGGCCCCCTGCGGCCCGTGGAGCTCTCAGCGAGCCCGTCCCCTCTGCCCGTTCGGGCGGCCCTCGGGTAGGCCCGAGTTTCCGGTTATCGCTTCTCGGCCTTTTGGCTAAGATCAAGTGTAGTATCTGTTCTTATCAGTTTAATATCTGATACGTCCCCTATCTGGGGACCATATATTAAATGGATTTTTAGAACAGGGAGATGGAAGAAGAGCTTGCTCTGTCCACTCCACGCATCGACCTGGTATTGCAGTACCTCCAGGACCGGTGCACCCCTCTTATGCGGTTTTCCAAAAGCAGACATAGAAGAAGAGAAATGACTACGACAAGCAGTCACTCTCCTTTCTTTCCCCAAGAAGGAAAGGAAAGGGCACAAGGTCACACCTGTGATGGGAGTGATCGAGGCCCATCCCAGTGGTCCTAACCAGCCTTGGCCTTGGCTCCTGCAGACCAGACGGCAGCCTGCTGGCTTCATTGTGTTGTGTGTTATTGTTGTTGTCCTCCTCCTCATTGTGCCTTATCTGTGTTTGTTGCTGATAACTCCTAACGAGGTGTGAAAAGCCTCATTCCATTAAAGGTGTTTTTAACCCTGGGTGTGCCTGTGTGCTTTTGTTTGGTGCGTGTCACTTTCTTGCTTTCATTCTTGCTGGGCTTGCCTGGATGGGACGACGTGCCCAATGGCCTGAAAAGAAGCGAGGAGAGTCAGCAAGCTCTCTGTCTCTCCATCCGAAGGAAAGCAGGAAGTCAGCTGGCTGGGAAGCCGAGCTTTCAGCCCGTCCGAAGGAGGAAGGAGGGAGGCCTGGCTGGAAGCAACCCGAGAGAGAGAGCTGCTGCTCTGCTCAGCTCGACTCTGGGACGGCCGCTCGAGCTGCCGCACGGATATGCCATGCCAAGGCCTGTGTCTCCCTCTAGTGGCCCGCCTCGCCCGCGTCGCCCTAGAGGCGGGGCCATGCAAACGACCGTGCTGCTGATTTCTCCCCAAACCAGCAGCACCTGCTGGTGCCCACTTGGGCTAGAGGAGGAGCAGACTGGGCCCAGGGGATGGAAGCCAAGTGTCCAGGGAGGGAGTGGAGGCAGGGGAGCCAGGCCCTGGGCCAGAGGTGTGAATTTTGGCAGCCCCAGCCACCTGGGAGAGCCCTGCGGAGGAGTGGGCCCCCTGCGGCCCGTGGAGCTCTCAGCGAGCCCGTCCCCTCTGCCCGTTCGGGCGGCCCTCGGGTAGGCCCGAGTTTCCGGTTATCGCTTCTCGGCCTTTTGGCTAAGATCAAGTGTAGTATCTGTTCTTATCAGTTTAATATCTGATACGTCCCCTATCTGGGGACCATATATTAAATGGATTTTTAGAACAGGGAGATGGAAGAAGAGCTTGCTCTGTCCACTCCACGCATCGACCTGGTATTGCAGTACCTCCAGGACCGGTGCACCCCTCTTATGCGGTTTTCCAAAAGCAGACATAGAAGAAGAGAAATGACTACGACAAGCAGTCACTCTCCTTTCTTTCCCCAAGAAGGAAAGGAAAGGGCACAAGGTCACACCTGTGATGGGAGTGATCGAGGCCCATCCCAGTGGTCCTAACCAGCCTTGGCCTTGGCTCCTGCAGACCAGACGGCAGCCTGCTGGCTTCATTGTGTTGTGTGTTATTGTTGTTGTCCTCCTCCTCATTGTGCCTTATCTGTGTTTGTTGCTGATAACTCCTAACGAGGTGTGAAAAGCCTCATTCCATTAAAGGTGTTTTTAACCCTGGGTGTGCCTGTGTGCTTTTGTTTGGTGCGTGTCACTTTCTTGCTTTCATTCTTGCTGGGCTTGCCTGGATGGGACGACGTGCCCAATGGCCTGAAAAGAAGCGAGGAGAGTCAGCAAGCTCTCTGTCTCTCCATCCGAAGGAAAGCAGGAAGTCAGCTGGCTGGGAAGCCGAGCTTTCAGCCCGTCCGAAGGAGGAAGGAGGGAGGCCTGGCTGGAAGCAACCCGAGAGAGAGAGCTGCTGCTCTGCTCAGCTCGACTCTGGGACGGCCGCTCGAGCTGCCGCACGGATATGCCATGCCAAGGCCTGTGTCTCCCTCTAGTGGCCCGCCTCGCCCGCGTCGCCCTAGAGGCGGGGCCATGCAAACGACCGTGCTGCTGATTTCTCCCCAAACCAGCAGCACCTGCTGGTGCCCACTTGGGCTAGAGGAGGAGCAGACTGGGCCCAGGGGATGGAAGCCAAGTGTCCAGGGAGGGAGTGGAGGCAGGGGAGCCAGGCCCTGGGCCAGAGGTGTGAATTTTGGCAGCCCCAGCCACCTGGGAGAGCCCTGCGGAGGAGTGGGCCCCCTGCGGCCCGTGGAGCTCTCAGCGAGCCCGTCCCCTCTGCCCGTTCGGGCGGCCCTCGGGTAGGCCCGAGTTTCCGGTTATCGCTTCTCGGCCTTTTGGCTAAGATCAAGTGTAGTATCTGTTCTTATCAGTTTAATATCTGATACGTCCCCTATCTGGGGACCATATATTAAATGGATTTTTAGAACAGGGAGATGGAAGAAGAGCTTGCTCTGTCCACTCCACGCATCGACCTGGTATTGCAGTACCTCCAGGACCGGTGCACCCCTCTTATGCGGTTTTCCAAAAGCAGACATAGAAGAAGAGAAATGACTACGACAAGCAGTCACTCTCCTTTCTTTCCCCAAGAAGGAAAGGAAAGGGCACAAGGTCACACCTGTGATGGGAGTGATCGAGGCCCATCCCAGTGGTCCTAACCAGCCTTGGCCTTGGCTCCTGCAGACCAGACGGCAGCCTGCTGGCTTCATTGTGTTGTGTGTTATTGTTGTTGTCCTCCTCCTCATTGTGCCTTATCTGTGTTTGTTGCTGATAACTCCTAACGAGGTGTGAAAAGCCTCATTCCATTAAAGGTGTTTTTAACCCTGGGTGTGCCTGTGTGCTTTTGTTTGGTGCGTGTCACTTTCTTGCTTTCATTCTTGCTGGGCTTGCCTGGATGGGACGACGTGCCCAATGGCCTGAAAAGAAGCGAGGAGAGTCAGCAAGCTCTCTGTCTCTCCATCCGAAGGAAAGCAGGAAGTCAGCTGGCTGGGAAGCCGAGCTTTCAGCCCGTCCGAAGGAGGAAGGAGGGAGGCCTGGCTGGAAGCAACCCGAGAGAGAGAGCTGCTGCTCTGCTCAGCTCGACTCTGGGACGGCCGCTCGAGCTGCCGCACGGATATGCCATGCCAAGGCCTGTGTCTCCCTCTAGTGGCCCGCCTCGCCCGCGTCGCCCTAGAGGCGGGGCCATGCAAACGACCGTGCTGCTGATTTCTCCCCAAACCAGCAGCACCTGCTGGTGCCCACTTGGGCTAGAGGAGGAGCAGACTGGGCCCAGGGGATGGAAGCCAAGTGTCCAGGGAGGGAGTGGAGGCAGGGGAGCCAGGCCCTGGGCCAGAGGTGTGAATTTTGGCAGCCCCAGCCACCTGGGAGAGCCCTGCGGAGGAGTGGGCCCCCTGCGGCCCGTGGAGCTCTCAGCGAGCCCGTCCCCTCTGCCCGTTCGGGCGGCCCTCGGGTAGGCCCGAGTTTCCGGTTATCGCTTCTCGGCCTTTTGGCTAAGATCAAGTGTAGTATCTGTTCTTATCAGTTTAATATCTGATACGTCCCCTATCTGGGGACCATATATTAAATGGATTTTTAGAACAGGGAGATGGAAGAAGAGCTTGCTCTGTCCACTCCACGCATCGACCTGGTATTGCAGTACCTCCAGGACCGGTGCACCCCTCTTATGCGGTTTTCCAAAAGCAGACATAGAAGAAGAGAAATGACTACGACAAGCAGTCACTCTCCTTTCTTTCCCCAAGAAGGAAAGGAAAGGGCACAAGGTCACACCTGTGATGGGAGTGATCGAGGCCCATCCCAGTGGTCCTAACCAGCCTTGGCCTTGGCTCCTGCAGACCAGACGGCAGCCTGCTGGCTTCATTGTGTTGTGTGTTATTGTTGTTGTCCTCCTCCTCATTGTGCCTTATCTGTGTTTGTTGCTGATAACTCCTAACGAGGTGTGAAAAGCCTCATTCCATTAAAGGTGTTTTTAACCCTGGGTGTGCCTGTGTGCTTTTGTTTGGTGCGTGTCACTTTCTTGCTTTCATTCTTGCTGGGCTTGCCTGGATGGGACGACGTGCCCAATGGCCTGAAAAGAAGCGAGGAGAGTCAGCAAGCTCTCTGTCTCTCCATCCGAAGGAAAGCAGGAAGTCAGCTGGCTGGGAAGCCGAGCTTTCAGCCCGTCCGAAGGAGGAAGGAGGGAGGCCTGGCTGGAAGCAACCCGAGAGAGAGAGCTGCTGCTCTGCTCAGCTCGACTCTGGGACGGCCGCTCGAGCTGCCGCACGGATATGCCATGCCAAGGCCTGTGTCTCCCTCTAGTGGCCCGCCTCGCCCGCGTCGCCCTAGAGGCGGGGCCATGCAAACGACCGTGCTGCTGATTTCTCCCCAAACCAGCAGCACCTGCTGGTGCCCACTTGGGCTAGAGGAGGAGCAGACTGGGCCCAGGGGATGGAAGCCAAGTGTCCAGGGAGGGAGTGGAGGCAGGGGAGCCAGGCCCTGGGCCAGAGGTGTGAATTTTGGCAGCCCCAGCCACCTGGGAGAGCCCTGCGGAGGAGTGGGCCCCCTGCGGCCCGTGGAGCTCTCAGCGAGCCCGTCCCCTCTGCCCGTTCGGGCGGCCCTCGGGTAGGCCCGAGTTTCCGGTTATCGCTTCTCGGCCTTTTGGCTAAGATCAAGTGTAGTATCTGTTCTTATCAGTTTAATATCTGATACGTCCCCTATCTGGGGACCATATATTAAATGGATTTTTAGAACAGGGAGATGGAAGAAGAGCTTGCTCTGTCCACTCCACGCATCGACCTGGTATTGCAGTACCTCCAGGACCGGTGCACCCCTCTTATGCGGTTTTCCAAAAGCAGACATAGAAGAAGAGAAATGACTACGACAAGCAGTCACTCTCCTTTCTTTCCCCAAGAAGGAAAGGAAAGGGCACAAGGTCACACCTGTGATGGGAGTGATCGAGGCCCATCCCAGTGGTCCTAACCAGCCTTGGCCTTGGCTCCTGCAGACCAGACGGCAGCCTGCTGGCTTCATTGTGTTGTGTGTTATTGTTGTTGTCCTCCTCCTCATTGTGCCTTATCTGTGTTTGTTGCTGATAACTCCTAACGAGGTGTGAAAAGCCTCATTCCATTAAAGGTGTTTTTAACCCTGGGTGTGCCTGTGTGCTTTTGTTTGGTGCGTGTCACTTTCTTGCTTTCATTCTTGCTGGGCTTGCCTGGATGGGACGACGTGCCCAATGGCCTGAAAAGAAGCGAGGAGAGTCAGCAAGCTCTCTGTCTCTCCATCCGAAGGAAAGCAGGAAGTCAGCTGGCTGGGAAGCCGAGCTTTCAGCCCGTCCGAAGGAGGAAGGAGGGAGGCCTGGCTGGAAGCAACCCGAGAGAGAGAGCTGCTGCTCTGCTCAGCTCGACTCTGGGACGGCCGCTCGAGCTGCCGCACGGATATGCCATGCCAAGGCCTGTGTCTCCCTCTAGTGGCCCGCCTCGCCCGCGTCGCCCTAGAGGCGGGGCCATGCAAACGACCGTGCTGCTGATTTCTCCCCAAACCAGCAGCACCTGCTGGTGCCCACTTGGGCTAGAGGAGGAGCAGACTGGGCCCAGGGGATGGAAGCCAAGTGTCCAGGGAGGGAGTGGAGGCAGGGGAGCCAGGCCCTGGGCCAGAGGTGTGAATTTTGGCAGCCCCAGCCACCTGGGAGAGCCCTGCGGAGGAGTGGGCCCCCTGCGGCCCGTGGAGCTCTCAGCGAGCCCGTCCCCTCTGCCCGTTCGGGCGGCCCTCGGGTAGGCCCGAGTTTCCGGTTATCGCTTCTCGGCCTTTTGGCTAAGATCAAGTGTAGTATCTGTTCTTATCAGTCCAGGCCTTAGGGCCTGGGCCTGAGTCTGACTACACTTGATTTGGTAACCAGGGATCTGGTTATCCTGAAGCATATATTGGTGGTGTTTTCCTTCCAAACTATAGGATGGAGAGAGACGGACACACCTCAGCGGCTCCTGAAGTGCGCTTTCGCAATGCAGCTAAAATTGCAATCTTGGATGGTGCGGTGGACGAGGACTGTGCGAAACTCGTGATGGAGAAAGTCTTGATGCCCTGTGGAGTGGAGGGTAAGCAACTCATTTGCATGGCTGAATACAGGAACCAGGGAGTGGTAGAATTAGTGTTTACTGACTATGCAAGATATAACAGCTTCAAAGCCTGCTGGGAAGAGAAGAGGGAGGAGCCCTGCATGCATAATTTTAGAGTGGAGTTTCTGCATAGGAGTCCTTGGAAGATGGTCACGGTTATGATGTATAACCCATATGTCACTACAAGAGAAGTTACTGAGTATCTTAAAATTGAATGTGAATCGGTGGAATTTGTAAAACTTATCTACAACAGTGTGGGAGTGTGG
The DNA here is from genome assembly GCF_062004578.1 of Staurois parvus. NCBI lineage: Eukaryota > Metazoa > Chordata > Amphibia > Anura > Ranidae > Staurois > Staurois parvus. The sequence goes on from NW_028320001.1 coordinate 75,208, forward strand.
TCAGGAAAACGACTATACCGCTGTCGTTTCTTTGCAAATGACTTTACTGAGGATCATGTGGAGCATATCAAGCAAACATTTCAAATTGGGCGCAATAGAGGTTTCTTAAAATACTCAGGAATGCCTGCTTACTGCTGGAAATGTGGAGAGATGGGGCATGTGACTCAAAACTGTGATCTTTTAAAAAAATGCACTAACTGCTCAGCACTAGGTCATTTGGCTGATAAATGTGACATCCCTAAAGCCTGTACCCATTGTCAAAGCACTGATCATCTGTACGCGGACTGCCCTGATAGGGTGCAAACTTTTGCTGAGAAAGTTGCAGGGGGTAAGAAAGCTAGATGCACACCACCTGAAGTAGAGGATGAGGATGTCTTGCGACAAGTGGTGGAGATGGAGAAGGAGATTGAGATGGAGAAAAGTTCTGCTGATGGAAATCAGGAGGCGGTGAAAAGTGTAGCTATGCCAACCTACAGCTGTGCGGTACAGTTAGCAAATGCGTTTGCACCTCTAGAGTTGGTGGAGGAAGAAGATAGTGTGCATGAAGGAAATGAGGACATGGACTGTCATGTAGACAAGGAAGAGAGACCCCCGGAGGGGAATCAGGAGGAGGAAGTGCAGTGCAAAAGAAGAAAGGTGTCTCCGGATACGGCGGAAGACCTTTTCAGTGGTCTGGGGTCGCCAGATTCTTTTTCCTGGACTGTAGATCTAGCAAAGGAAGAGGAGGATGCAGTGTCAGTGTCTTCTGAACCTGGTGTGGAACGTCTGCTACAAGATACCAGGCATTTAGACACGGGATAAAATCCCTGTGTGCCATTTGCTTATCTCCTTTGCCTCAGCAATGTTGCTGTCCATCGCATCCTTAAATGTGCGATCAATTGCAAATGATAAGCGGCGAATGGCAATTTTTGACTTCTTTTATACAGTTTGTGCTGATATTATTTTAATACAAGAATGTGGGGTGGATTTTAGGTTGTCATATGAAGAGATGGAGAAGGATTGGAAGTGTGGGCCCTCTGTGTGGTCTGGGGAGAATGGGGTTAAAAGCACAGGTGTGGGTGTCCTAGTTAAATCTTCTCATCTGACAGTTGAAAATGTGATACATATTGAACCAGGAAGAGCGCTGTTAGTAAAAATTTCAGCTTGGGGTGAATGCATCCGAATTATTAATGTTTATGCGTCGGTCAGAAAGAATGAACGGTGTGAGTTATTAGAAAAAATAAAATTTTTCTTAGTGGGTAGGGAACCGGTATTAGTGATGGGCGATTTTAATTGCATCTTATGCCCTGAGGATAGACAAGGAGATGGTACACTGGATAGATCTTCTAAACTCCTAAGGGACATATGTGAGGATCTTAATTTGCATGATGTGTGGCGATTGGTGGGGACAGAAGAGAATAGGTTTACCTGGCAAAATGCAAATTTCAAATCCAGGATTGATCATTGCCTTGTCTCTGCTGGCTTTGAGGCAGTGACTTGGGAAGTGAAACCTAACTTGTTTTCGGATCACATGATGCTATTGGTCCAACTGCGTGTAGAGGGTTGTGTGAGGGTACAGAGAAGTTTGTGGAAGTTGAATGTCTTGTTATTGCAGAGTGAACAGAGTTGTAAGGAGTTTCGTGAGTTGTATGCAAGGTGGAAGAATGCCAAACTCAAGTTTAGGAATACACGAAAGTGGTGGGATTGGTTTAAACAAAAGTGCAAGGTTTTTTTCTGTCGCATAGGAATTAAAAGAAAAAAAGAACAAATGCGACAGTACTTTACTTTGAACGCTAGATGGCAGTGTTTGTTGAAATTAGAGGGAATGGGGATGGATGTACAGGAGGACTTGAAGCAGGTTAGAGAAGAGAGGAATAAATGGATAGTTGAAAAAGGGAAAGAAATTATATATAGGGCAAAAGTGGATGCATTAGAATTGAATGAGAAATGTACGCGGTTCTTTTTTAAAAGGTGTGTGCAGAAGAAAGCTGTGATTGCTGAGATTGATGGATGTAAGGATGCTGCAGGAATGGAAAATAAAGTTTTTGATTTTTATACCAGGTTATTTTCTCGGAAACATATTGATCCTTCTTTTTATAACGATTTTTTGGCTAAATTAGAGTATCAGTTGGACAGGAGTATGCATGATGGCTTGCTTCGGGACGTGACGTGTGCGGAGTTGGAGCTGACGGTTAAGAGTATGACAAAAGGGAAAACGCCAGGGGATGATGGGCTGAGTGTGGAATTCTATTTACAATTTTGGGAGGATGTGAAGGAAGATTTGTGTGAAATGGTGAATGCTGTATTTGAGTCCGGAGAATTGAGTGAGTCACAGAAAGGAGGTATCGTTACTTTAATATTTAAAAAGGGGGATAGAACGGATATTAAAAATTATAGACCCATTACCTTATTGAATGTGGATTATAAGATCATTGCGAAAGTGTTAGCAAATAGAATGAAAGATGTGATTTCTTGTGTGGTGGGTGAAAGTCAAGTGTGCGCCGTACCAGGTAGGAGTGTATGGGAAAATTTGATATTGTTGAGAGATGTTTTGAGTGATGTCATGAGTAGGAAACGTGGGGTGGCTGTGCTTTCGTTTGATTTTGAGAAAGCTTATGATAGAGTGAGTCATGACTTTATGTTTCTTGTGTTGGAGAGAATGAATTTACCTGCTGGTTTTGTGAGAATGGTGAAAACGTTATATAATAATGTGTTCTCTCGTGTTTTAGTGAACGGTAGGTTGACTGATAATATTGATATATTTTCTGGGGTTCGTCAAGGGTGTCCTTTGTCGCCTGTCCTATTCATCTGCTGCATAGAACCTTTGATCGTTAGTTTAGTAAAGGAGAAAGTGATAAGGGGGGTTACTATCCCTGGGAGTGGTGGGAGGGATGCTAAAGTTTTAAGCTATATGGATGATGTGGCGGTATTGTGTGCGGATGTGAGGTCAGTTAAGAGAGCGGTGTTTGTGGCTGAATGTTTTTGTGCAGCATCAGGGTTCAAGATAAATTTAGATAAGAGTGTGTGTTGTGGGTTTGGTACTTGGAATGATTGTGTAGGTCTTAAGCTTAAGGTGATTAATGAGCAAATAAAGGTGTTGGGGATTATTTTTGATTCACAAAATACTGGAGTCAAATGCTGGGAGGGTGTTGTTGAGCGAATCAAAAAAAAAGTGGATTTCTGGAAACTTCGTGATTTAACCTTCACAGGGAAAATTTTATTGATTAAAGCCATCATATTGCCAATTTTGCTCTACACGGGCTTAGTTTATTTCCCTGCTGAGATTTTTGTTAAACGAATTATTAGAGACCTCTTTATGTTTCTTTGGGGTGCAAAAATGGAGAGAGTCAAACGTGCAATTTTATATAAAGAAGAAGAAAAGGGGGGTAGGGGTATGCCTGATGTGCGTTTATTTCTAAGCGTAAGGTATGTGAGTATGATGATTAAAATCAGTGGGCAGAATACTCTTCCTGGGCATATGATCCGGTATAGTGGAGGTCGTATCTGGAGGAGATATAAGTGGGTGTCTGCGGAATTGAACAAGCCATGCTCAGATGTTCTAACACCTCCTTATAAAATTCTATTTGGGTTTATCCAAAAATATGCGTTGTATGAATGTGAGGCTCATGATTTTCAAAGACCTAAACTAATTATCCAAAGAATTTTGAGAGCTCAATGTATAGTGAGAGTGGAGAGGTACAGTGAGGATGTGTCCAAGGACGTGTGGAACATGGTACTCAATCGAAATCTTACTAATAGTCAGAGGGACCTGGGTTGGCAGGTGGTTCATGAATGTTTACCGGTCAAAGCATTTCAGTATAGGAGGGGGTTAATAAGATCAGGTCGTTGCCCCAGACATCCTTGTGCTAATGAGGAATCGGTCATGCATTTCATCTGGAATTGTCCTTTTGCACAGTGTTTTTGGAAGCGAGTTGGGAACATTTTGCGTTGTCTAACGGGAATACAATCTTTGTGTTATGAGAAGGTGGTGTACGGCCTGCTTTTAGGTGCAGTGTCCGGTAAACAAACCATGGCGTGGAGAATTATAAGTGCTGGGAAAGAAGTATTGTGGCAATGTCGGGGTATTTTGGTACGACAGCGGGAATTGATTTCAGTGGATGAAAGCATTAAATTTTTGTTAGCAAAAATGTTTTTATATTACTTATGGGATCGGCGGAGCTTGGGAGATACTGCTAAAATAGAGTGGGGAGTAGATACCTGGTCCCAGTTTAAGTAAGGTTTTTTTTGGTTCACTTTACTTGATGTACACTTATTAAAAAAAAAAAAAAAAAAAAAAAAAAAAAAAAAAAGAGAAAAACCCAAAATAAGTGATGTGCCTAGTAGACTCAACATAAGGAGTTCCTGTGCTGATGTCTATCTGCAGTTAAGTTCCTAATTGCAGTGCTGATATTTTGGTAAAAAAAAAAAAAAAAAAAAAAAAAAAAAAAAAAAAAAAAAAAAAAATCTGTTCTTATCAGTTTAATATCTGATACGTCCCCTATCTGGGGACCATATATTAAATGGATTTTTAGAACAGGGAGATGGAAGAAGAGCTTGCTCTGTCCACTCCACGCATCGACCTGGTATTGCAGTACCTCCAGGACCGGTGCACCCCTCTTATGCGGTTTTCCAAAAGCAGACATAGAAGAAGAGAAATGACTACGACAAGCAGTCACTCTCCTTTCTTTCCCCAAGAAGGAAAGGAAAGGGCACAAGGTCACACCTGTGATGGGAGTGATCGAGGCCCATCCCAGTGGTCCTAACCAGCCTTGGCCTTGGCTCCTGCAGACCAGACGGCAGCCTGCTGGCTTCATTGTGTTGTGTGTTATTGTTGTTGTCCTCCTCCTCATTGTGCCTTATCTGTGTTTGTTGCTGATAACTCCTAACGAGGTGTGAAAAGCCTCATTCCATTAAAGGTGTTTTTAACCCTGGGTGTGCCTGTGTGCTTTTGTTTGGTGCGTGTCACTTTCTTGCTTTCATTCTTGCTGGGCTTGCCTGGATGGGACGACGTGCCCAATGGCCTGAAAAGAAGCGAGGAGAGTCAGCAAGCTCTCTGTCTCTCCATCCGAAGGAAAGCAGGAAGTCAGCTGGCTGGGAAGCCGAGCTTTCAGCCCGTCCGAAGGAGGAAGGAGGGAGGCCTGGCTGGAAGCAACCCGAGAGAGAGAGCTGCTGCTCTGCTCAGCTCGACTCTGGGACGGCCGCTCGAGCTGCCGCACGGATATGCCATGCCAAGGCCTGTGTCTCCCTCTAGTGGCCCGCCTCGCCCGCGTCGCCCTAGAGGCGGGGCCATGCAAACGACCGTGCTGCTGATTTCTCCCCAAACCAGCAGCACCTGCTGGTGCCCACTTGGGCTAGAGGAGGAGCAGACTGGGCCCAGGGGATGGAAGCCAAGTGTCCAGGGAGGGAGTGGAGGCAGGGGAGCCAGGCCCTGGGCCAGAGGTGTGAATTTTGGCAGCCCCAGCCACCTGGGAGAGCCCTGCGGAGGAGTGGGCCCCCTGCGGCCCGTGGAGCTCTCAGCGAGCCCGTCCCCTCTGCCCGTTCGGGCGGCCCTCGGGTAGGCCCGAGTTTCCGGTTATCGCTTCTCGGCCTTTTGGCTAAGATCAAGTGTAGTATCTGTTCTTATCAGTTTAATATCTGATACGTCCCCTATCTGGGGACCATATATTAAATGGATTTTTAGAACAGGGAGATGGAAGAAGAGCTTGCTCTGTCCACT
>NW_028320002.1:0-115000 GCF_062004578.1 Staurois parvus
TATACCCCCCCCGGTGATGCAATGGTCGGAGGGGGACACTCCTAGTATACATTATACCCCCCCCCCCCCGGTGATGCAATGGTCGGAGGGGGACACTCCTAGTATACATTATACCCCCCCCCCCCCCCCGTGATGCAATGGTCGGAGGGGGACACTCCTAGTATACATTATACCCCCCCCCCCCGGTGATGCAATGGTCGGAGGGGGACACTCCTAGTATACATTATACCCCCCCCCCCCCCGTGATGCAATGGTCGGGGGGGGACACTCACATAACCCCAGATGCCGACACAGAAGGCGGTCCCCGGACGCCAGGACGAGGTTCCCATACTTGTCATGGAAGTTGGGTTCAGCCTTGTGATGGGTCCGTCTGGTGAGGGTTCTCTGTACACCTCGGCCTGCAAAGTCACAGAACACAAAGGATCAGGAGGGGGAGGGATTTGTAGTTCAGAGTCCAGAAGGCAGGAAACGGACAGATCAGTTTCTGGCAGATTCACATTTCCCTCACGGGGGCAGAGAACAGATAGGGGGGGGGGGGGTTAGATGTGATGGCAGCAGGGGGCGGGCCTTATACATGGGGGGGTCAGATGTGATGGCAGCAGGGGGCGGGCCTCATACATGGGGGGGTCAGATGTGATGGCAGCAGGGGGCGGGCCTCATACATGGGGGGGTCAGATGTGATGGCAGCAGGGGGCGGGCCACATACATGGGGGTGATCCTTCATACAAGAATCACTCTGAATGGAGGAGAGAGCAGAGGGATGACCATCACTGAGCTCGCTCTACACCCTTCACACCTGAGGAATCCTCCCCCCCCCCCCCCCCCCCCGGATGCCAGATTCTAGTTCTTTCCCAGGTGGAAGAACCCTCAGGACCCCCATTACACAAGCACTACAGAGGACCAGAATGGTGGCAGAGCGCCCCCCAATGGAGACTAAGAACAGACAGTACACCATCTCTGCCAAGAGGCTAAGAAGTGAGAGGGCGGTCATTGAGGAGGATATGGGGGGGGGGGGCGCTCTGCACTGGTTGGAGTGTTGGGGGGGGGGGGGGTGTAGCAATTGTGCGCACATATATGGACGCGGACATCCATTTTGCCAAGACCCTCCATCTTGTGTCATTCTCACTCCAAATCAGTCCCCCTCCCTTTTTGTTGAATGGCATGTGGTCTGTGTGTGCGCTGAGTTCAGGAGTGCACAGCTGGATACACTTCATGGTTGTAAACCCAATTAGCTGGTTCCATGATGTCTGGCAGGCTCCTGCTCTGGCCGGATCGTAAAGCTATAAACCCGCCAGTCACTGGACATGAAAGAGAGATGAGTGGCAGTAAAAACGTACGTTCCACTGAAACCACTTTTTCATACAAATCCATAACTCCCGGCAGGAACAAAGTACAATGGAACAAAACATATATTCAGGTAGGACATTTTAATACGAGTCACCTGATACCTCACACCCCTAGATAACGTCCACCCGAGAGCAGGAAGCGATATCTCTGTAACCGTCACAGGCAGATATGTCATATGTTATGTCTGGACGTTCTGCAGATGATTCTGCATATTATCCTGCCAGTGGATAGGATGCTACATGTACCTATGGAAGGTTACTGACCATGGTGTGGACTTGTGAGGGATTTGGGTCACAGCCGGGGTCTCCGCCTAACCCCCTCCCCCACACGAGGCGATTGGCCCTTGGCTTCAGAGACACTCCCTGCTGGGGGACTAGAAAACAGGCTGCCAGGCCTGAGAGAGGTAAGATGAAGAGATTCTCCCTTTTAACATTGGAACCAACTTTGGGAGAACGGGACCCTTTTGTTCGGACCCCTGAATCTGCCTAAAGCAGGACTTCTGCAAGTATTCTACCTCCCTGAACTTCTGTTATCTCTCCGTTGTGTTATTGCTCCCCATATATATATATATTGGTTACATCTTTTCTGTAAATACTTTTATTGCACCATTTTGACCTTTTTAGTAATAAATCTTATTATCTGAAAGTGTTGAAATGTTTCTAAAGCTCTTTAATGCAAACTAAGAATCCGTCTCTGAAGAGCGCTACTGTGTGTGTTTGAAACTTCTGCATACATCTGCCTGCGGTGACTGTGGTATACAGACGATTATCCAACCATCAGAGTGTTATTGCTGATATCGCTGAGTTTCCTCTTTCTCTGTACAAAAAGGAGGTGGTGGCAGTGTGAAGGGTTAATTGCGTAATTAACGTGACCCAGTAACAATCGCTCCCAGGCTGCCGGTACATCGATTGTGGTCCAATTAGCTGGAAAATCGTTGTGCAGGGTGCAGATGGGCGTGGTATTGTTACACATGTGACAGCGCGGTTTTAGATTGGCCGGTCCTTTGGTCACAAGTTGGTGAGAAGGTCTGGGGTCTGACTCCGCGATAGGCTCTGCACTGGTCAGAGTGTTGGCTGACTCCTCCCCCTGCCAATCATCTAGGACTTCCTGGGTTGGATCTCCCCTCCTCCAGTCTGAGGTGGTCTCCCCAGATCTGTATGATGAGCCGTCCTGCACCCCGGATCTGTATATATGACTGGAGGAGGGGGGAGGGGGCACTGAGATGTGATTGGTTGTCCTCCAATCACATCCCCCCCTCCAGCTCACACTGAAGCAGATTTTGGTGCATTTCAGGGAGTGCAGAAACTCTGTACCACCATCGCCCCGGACGGGTCACCTCGCTGTGTTGTGTGGGGGAGGGGAAGGGGGCGGGGACTGTACCACCATCGCCCCGGACGGGTCACCTCGCTGTGTTGTGTGGGGGAGGGGAAGGGGGCGGGGACTGTACCACCATCGCCCCAGACGGGTCACCTCGCTGTGTTGTGTGGGGGAGGGGAAGGGGGCGGGGACTGTACCGCCATCGCCCCAGACGGGTCACCTCGCTGTGCTGTGTGGGGGAGGGGAAGGGGACAGTACCACCATCGCCCCGGACGGGTCACCTCGCTGTGTTGTGTGGGGGAGGGGAAGGGGGCGGGGACTGTACCACCATCGCCCCGGACGGGTCACCTTGCTGCGTTCTGTGGGGGAGGGGAAGGGGGCGGGGACTGTACCACCATCGCCCCGGACGGGTCACCTCGCTGTGTTGTGTGGGGGAGGGGAGGGGAAGGGGGCGGGGACTGTACCACCATCGCCCCGGACGGGTCACCTCGCTGTGTTGTGTGGGGGAGGGGAAGGGGGCGGGGACTGTACCACCATCGCCCCGGACGGGTCACCTTGCTGCGTTCTGTGGGGGAGGGGAAGGGGGCGGGGACTGTACCACCATCGCCCCAGACGGGTCACCTCGCTGTGTTGTGTGGGGGAGGGGAGGGGAAGGGGGCGGGGACTGTACCACCATCGCCCCGGACGGGTCACCTCGCTGTGTTGTGTGGGGAAGGGGGCGGGGACTGTACCACCATCGCCCCGGACAGGTCACACCCCGGATGTATCTGCCGCATTTTGTTTGGCTGACAGGAATGCGTTGGTGATCGGTCTCGGCACGGAATCCATCCTCCATGTGTCCGCTCTGCATGGGGCGGATCATCTCTGCACAGGAATCAAACGCCGTCAGTCTCCCGGTTTGTCAGAGTCCCGGTGGGGGCTCCAACCATCAATAATGCAACGTCACCCCGGACACATGGAGGAGGCACAGAGGACACATGGAGGACGCATGGAGGAGGCACAGAGGACGCATGGAGGAGGCACAGAGATGAGGAATGGGTCAGCCCAGCCTCCATTCTCCGGGAAGATGAAAGCTGCAATGTGATTGGTGCTCCCCCTCAGTTCTGTCCCGGAGCCCCTCCCCCCACTCACCGGACACGGACAGCGCAGACCTCACCAGGGCGAACATCTCTTCTTCTTCCTCGTCTTACCCTTCACACGAATGGAGAAAAACAAAATGGCGGCGCCGGATATCCGCCTCTTAGCCCCACCCCGGGAGTTGTAGTTCTGCCATGAGACTTCCTGATTGGACGGAGGGAGCAGTGGGCGGGAAGTGCAGGCACCCAGTCCCTGCTCAGGAGCGGATTGGCCGCTTTCAGCCCACAGCCCCGCCCACTCTGTGTTCGGGGAAGGGATGGAGCTGTCAGCGCGGCTCCGCCCACCTGTCCGCCGACGAATAGAAGTGTAACAACGGACTGGCCGGTGATTGGCTGGTGTGTGCCAGCGTCCTCCAATCAAGGAGCAGCACCTTCTTCCCGGACGGCATGACGTAGGACGCCGCCGGCGGTGAGGGAAGTTTCTCGGAGTGATGGAGGCGGTGGGCAGAGCAGTGCTGGTGGCCGGGATGGTTCTGGTCCTGTGCGGGGCGGTGTCCGAGGGCCAGAAGAAGAAGGAGGTGAGGGGGGAGTGTGCGGGCATTTACCGGGGGCGTGCCTTATAAGGAGGCGGGGCATGTGTCAGGGGGCAGGGCTTTTGGTGGGCAGGCTTGTTGAGAGGTGCCCACACTTATAGTGGGGGGGAGGGGGTGACATTGTCAGGGGTGGGGCTTATAGCAGGGAAAGTCATTGGTAGTTGGAGGGACTTATAGTGGGAGTGTCATTGTTGGGGGTGGGGCTTATAATGGGAGTGTCATTGTTGGGGGTGTGGCTTATAGTGGGAGTGTCATTGTTGGGGGTGGGGCTTATAATGGGAGTGTCATTGTTGGGGGTGGGGCTTATAATGGGAGTGTCATTTTTAATGGATGGGCCTTATAGCAGGGAGTTTCCTTTTTATGGGGTGGAGCTTATAGCAGGGAGTGTCATTGTTAGGGGGTGGAGCTTAGAGCAGGATGTGTCAGGGGTGTGGCTTATGAGTTTCCTTGGGGGGTGGGGCTTATAGCAGGGAGTGTCATTGTTAGGGGGTGGAGCTTAGAGCAGGATGTGTCAGGGGTGTGGCTTATGAGTTTCCTTGGGGGGTGGGGCTTATAGCAGGGAGTGTCATTGTTAGGGGGTGGAGCTTAGAGCAGGATGTGTCAGGGGTGTGGCTTATGAGTTATCTTGGGGGGTGGGGCTTATAGCAGGGAGTGTCAGGGGTGGGGCTTATAGCAAGGAGTATCATTGTTAGGGGGTGGAGCTTATAGCAGGGGGTGGGGCTTATGAGTTTCCTTGTTAGGGGGCGGGGCTTATAGCAGGGAGTGTCATTGTTTGGGGAAGAGGCTTATAGTGGGAGGAGTTTGCCATGCTGTGTTCAGCTGGATGCTGATTGCAGAATGGGGGTGGCCTCTGGCGGGGGACCCGAGAAGAGGAGGGGCCAAGATGGCCGATGGGGGACCCTAGAATTGGGGCCGGTCTGTGATAAGCCATTACAGAGGTGGGAAGTAGGACAGGTTTGCTATATTAATCATATATATAGAGAGAGACTTTAGTAACACTGTAAAGTAGCGCAGTGCTGAATAGTAAAATATGTCCGGGTCATGCAGGGGGAAACCTTCTGGTGAAGGGGTTAACTATGGTCCCAGGAAGGTCAGTAAGTAGGTAAACTGATGTATGGATTGGACTGACCTCCTCCATGCAGATCTGTGTGGATTGGACTGACCTCCTCCATGCAGATCTGTGTGGATTGGACTGACCTCCTCCATGCAGATCTGTGTGGATTGGACTGACCTCCTCCATGCAGATCTGTGTGGATTGGACGGGCCTCCTCCATGCAGATCTGTGTGGATTGGACGGGCCTCCTCCATGCAGATCTGTGTGGATTGGACGGGCCTCCTCCATGCAGATCTGTGTGGACTGGACTGACCTCCCCCATGTGTCTCCCCCTCAGATGGTGTTGTCGGAGAAGGTCGGTCAGCTGATGGATTGGGCCGGGAAGAGACCCGTCATCCGGATGAATGGGGATAAATTTAGACGTCTCATCAAAGCTCCGCCCAGAAATTATTCCGTTGTCGTCATGTTCACCGCCCTGCAGTCCCACCGCCAGTGTGTCGTGTGCAAGTAAGGAGACCCCGCCCCCTGTGTAATATACTCCGCCCCCTGCCAGTGTGTCGTGTGCAAGTAAGGAGACCCCGCCCCTGTGTAATATACCCCGCCCCCACCGCCAGTGTGTCGTGTGCAAGTAAGGAGACCCCGCCCCCTGTGTAATATACTCCGCCCCCTGCCAGTGTGTCGTGTGCAAGTAAGGAGACCCCGCCCCTGTGTAATATACCCCGCCCCCACCGCCAGTGTGTCGTGTGCAAGTAAGGAGACCCCGCCCCTGTGTAATATACTCCGCCCCCTGCCAGTGTGTCGTGTGCAAGTAAGGAAACCCCGCCCCCTGTGTAATATACCCCGCCCCCACCGCCAGTGTGTCGTGTGCAAGGAGACCCCGCCCCCTGTGTAATATACCCCGCCCCCACCGCCAGTGTGTCGTGTGCAAGGAGACCCCGCCCCCTGTGTAATATACCCCGCCCCCTGCCAGTGTGTCGTGTGCAAGTAAGGAGACCCCGCCCCCTGTGTAATATACCCCGCCCCCACCGCCAGTGTGTAGTGTGCAAGTGAGGAGACCCCGCCCCCTGTGTAATATACCCTGTCCCCGCCGCTAGTGTGTCGTGTGCAAGTAAGGAAACCCCGCCCCCTGTGTAATATACCCCGCCCCCACCGCCAGTGTGTAGTGTGCAAGTGAGGAGACCCCGCCCCTGTGTAATATACCCCGCCCCCAACATGTCTGTGTAATATACCCCTCCCCCCCAACATGAATATAATATACCCCGCCCCCACAATGTTTGTGTAATATACCCCGCCCCCACAATGTCTGTGTAATATACCCCGCCCCCACAATGTCTGTGTAACATGCCCCGCCCCCAACATGTCTGTGTAATATGCCCCGCCCCTCCCCCAACATGTCAATGTGCGTGGTGTAGCTCGGTGTGGCGGTGTGCGTGGTGTAGCTCGGTGTGGCGGTGTGCGTGGCGTAGCTCGGTGTGGCGGTGTGCGTGGTGTAGCTCGGTGTGCGTGGTGTAGCTCGGTGTGGCGGTGTGCGTGGTGTAGCTCGGTGTGGCGGTGTGCGTGGTGTAGCTCGGTGTGGCGGTGTGCGTGGTGTAGCTCGGTGTGGCGGTGTGCGTGGTGTAGCTCGGTGTGGCGGTGTGCGTGGTGTAGCTCGGTGTGGCGGTGTGCGTGGTGTAGCTCGGTGTGCGTGGTGTAGCTCGGTGTGCGTGGTGTAGCTCGGTGTGGCGGTGTGCGTGGTGTAGCTCGGTGTGCGTGGTGTAGCTCGGTGTGCGTGGTGTAGCTCGGTGTGCGTAGCGTAGCTCGGTGTGGCGGTGTGCGTGGCGTAGCTCGGTGTGGCGGTGTGCGTGGCGTAGCTCGGTGTGGCGGTGTGCGTGGCGTAGCTCGGTGTGGCGGGTGGTGATGAGCCAGATCGTCGCACCTGATCCATACAGCGTGTGCACTGGAAGTAGCGGTCCTGTGCAGTATCGCTCTCACCGCTAATCTTTCCTTCCAGGCATCTCGGCATCAACTAGCCCCACCCCAACGCGTTTCGTCACCCGCACACATGACTTCCTCAGGGAGAATGATTGGATCGTGCCCCACTCAGACTATATAAATACCCTGCCAATGACATTTTGTTGTAGACCGCTAGACTCTATTAGGGTCCTTTCACACGGGCTTTCCGTGGTTTTCATCAGTTTAGTCACGTTTTTTCCAGAAAAAAACAGATCAGTTTACATCCGTTTTTCATCAGTTTACGTCACTTTGTTCATCCATTTTTTTTGTCCATTTACATAGTTACAAAAGTCCATCCAGTTCAACCATTTAAAAAAAAAATTATATTCCTACACCCACAGTTGATCCACAGGAAGGCAAAAAAACCCAGCAAAGCACGTTGTAGAGCACTAGACTCTATTAGGGTCCTTTCACATGGGCTTTCCGTGGTTTTTCATCGGTTTAGATCAGTTTACATTCGTTTATGTCCATTTACATCTATTTTTTGCCTGTTTATGACCATTTACATCCATTTTTCGTCCATTTACATTCGTTTTTTCATCCATTTACATTCGTTTTTTCATCCATTTACATCCGTTTTTCAGCCATTTACATCCGTTTGTCCATTTACATTCGTTTTTCATCCTTTTATGTCCATTTACATCCGCTTTCCGTCAGTTTATGTCCATTTGCATTTGTCTTTTGTCCATTTATTTCCTTTTTTCGTCCGTTTATGTCCATTTACATCCATCTTTTGTCCGTTTATATGTTTTTCATCCGTTTTTGTCCATTTATATCCATTTTTCGTCAGTTTGTCCATTTACATCTGTTTTTCATCTGTTTGTCTTACATCCATTTTTCGCCCATTTATGTTCATTTACATCTGTTTGTCCATTTTAGATCCTTTTTTTTTTGTCCATTTACATCCATTTTTTTTTGCCGTTTATGTCCATTTACGTCCGTTTTTCGGCCATTTACATCCGTTTGTCCATTTACATTCGTTTTTCATCCTTTTATGTCCATTTACATCCGATTTTGTCCATTTACATCCGCTTTCCGTCAGTTTATGTCCATTTGCATTTGTCTTTTGTCCATTTATTTCCTTTTTTCATCCGTTTATGTCCATTTACATCCATCTTTTGTCCGTTTATATGTTTTTCATCCGTTTTTGTCCATTTATATCCATTTTTCGTCAGTTTATGTCCATTTACATCTGTTTTTCATCCGTTTATGTCCATTTACATCCATCTTTTGTCCGTTTATATGTTTTTCATCCGTTTTTGTCCATTTATATCCATTTTTCGTCAGTTTATGTCCATTTACATCTGTTTTTCATCCGTTTTTGTCTATTTACATCCGTTTTTCGTCAGTTTGTCCATTTACATCTGTTTTTCATCCGTTTTTGTCTATTTACATCCGTTTTTCGTCAGTTTGTCCATTTACATCTGTTTTTCATCCGTTTTTGTCTATTTACATCCGTTTTTCATCAGTTTGTCCATTTACATCTGTTTTTCATCTGTTTGTCTTACATCCATTTTTCGCCCATTTATGTTCATTTACATCTGTTCTTTGTCCATTTTAGATCCGTTTATGTCCATTTACATCCATTTTTTTTTTGCCGTTTATGTCCATTTAGATCCGTTTTTTGCCTGTAAAACAGACATAAACAGATGTATACAGATGATCATCCGTTTACATCCGCTAGTCCATAGAAATACATGGGTGTCCGTTTTTCCTCCGTCAGCGGACAGATGGAAAACAGACATGGGGAACGCGCGTGTGAAGGAGGCCGTACAAGGCGCCATGTTTCTATCAGAACCGCATACCATGTGATGTGCTTAGCAATGAGCCCGTATAACGACACGGCGCTCTACAAGGACGACTGAATTCCTGGTTTTCACGGACTTTATATTTTTTTAATCACAGCTTTATATGGCTGATGTAGATTTTATGTCCTTCATGAATGTAGCAAATGATTTTTTCAGCTCAGAATATATGAATTACTGATTTGATGCAGGAAGATGACACTTTGTATCGCTGTATTTATGTTCGTTGGTATACGTTACAGCGCTGCACATCGATTTGTGTCATTGGGGAGGTATGAGGCTTTGTGTCATTGGGGAGGTATGAGGCTTTGTGTCATTGGGGAGGTATGAGGCTTTGTGTCATTGGGGAGGTATGAGGCTTTGTGTCATTGGGGAGGTATGAGGCTTTGTGCCATTGGGGAGGTATGAGGCTTTGTGCCATTGGGGAGGTATGAGGCTTTGTGTCATTGGGGAGGTATGAGGCTTTGTGCCATTGGGGAGGTATGAGGCTTTGTGCCATTGGGGAGGTATGAGGCTTTGTGTCATTGGGGAGGTATGAGGCTTTGTGTCATTGGGGAGGTATGAGGCTTTGTGTCATTGGGGAGGTATGAGGCTTTGTGCCATTGGGGAGGTATGAGGCTTTGTGCCATTGGGGAGGTATGAGGCTTTGTGCCATTGGGGAGGTATGAGGCTTTGTGCCATTGGGGAGGTATGAGGCTTTCTGGAAATGTGTTCCTTAGAGGGGTAGTTGGTTTTCGTTGCTCACAGGATTGGTTGTTTGATGGAGAGATCTCCCCGATATGATTCTGTCATTGTCCCTGTAGAAGGGATCGCTGCGACCACGCCCCCTCCTGGCCGGGTGTAGGGATTAGGTGTGGCGGGATCAGATACCAGGGCGGTCTGACTCCATACATGTGACCTCCCACTTCTCTCACATATTCCTCTCTTTCCTCTATTAGACAAGCGGATGAAGAATACCAGATTCTGGCCAATTCCTGGCGCTACTCCAGCGCCTTCACCAACAGAATCTTCTTCGCAATGGTGGACTTTGATGAAGGATCTGATGTTTTCCAAATGGTAAATCCCCTTCATTCTTCCCTCCCTCCAATCCCCTTCATTCTTCCTTCCCTCCCTCCAATACCCTTCATTCTTCCTTCCCTCCAATCCCCTTCATTCTTCCTTCCCTCCAATCCCCTTCATTCTTCCTTCCCTCCCTCCAATCCCCTTCATTCTTCCTTCCCTCCCTCCAGTCCCCTTCATTCATCCTTCCCTCCCTCCAGTCCCCTTCATTCTTCCTTCCCTCCCTCCAATACCCTTCATTCTTCCTTCCCTCCCTCCAGTCCCCTTCATTCATCCTTCCCTCCCTCCAATCCCCTTCATTCTTCCTTCCCTCCCTCCAGTCCCCTTCATTTTTCCTTCCCTCCCTCCATTCCCCTTCATTCTTCCTTCCCTCCCTCCATTCCCCTTCATTCTTCCTTCCCTCCCTCCAATCCCCTTCATTCTTCCTTCCCTCCCTCCAATCCCCTTCATTCTTCCTTCCCTCCCTCCAATCCCCTTCATTCTTCCTTCCCTCCCTCCAATCCCCTTCATTCTTCCTTCCCTCCCTCCATTCCCCTTCATTCTTCCTTCCCTCCCTCCAATCCCCTTCATTCTTCCTTCCCTCCCTCCAATCCCCTTCATTCTTCCTTCCCTCCCTCCAATCCCCTTCATTCTTCCTTCCCTCCCTCCAATCCCCTTCATTCTTCCTTTCCTCCCTCCAATAGTCTTCATTGTTCCTTTCCTCCCTCCAATCCCCTTCATTCTTCCTTTCCTCCCTCCAATCCCCTTCATTCTTCCTTTCCTCCCTCCAATCCCCTTCATTCTTCCTTTCCTCCCTCCAATCCCCTTCATTCTTCCTTCCCTCCCTCCAATCCCCTTCATTCTTCCTTCCCTCCCTCCAATCCCCTTCATTCTTCCTTCCCTCCCTCCAATCCCCTTCATTCTTCCTTCCCTCCCTCCAATCCCCTTCATTCTTCCTTCCCTCCCTCCAATCCCCTTCATTCTTCCCTCCCTCCAATCCCCTTCATTCTTCCTTCCCTCCCTCCAATCCCCTTCATTCATCCTTCCCTCCCTCCAATCCCCTTCATTCATCCTTCCCTCCCTCCAATCCCCTTCATTCTTCCTTCCCTCCCTCCAATCCCCTTCATTCTTCCTTCCCTCCCTTCATTCTTCCTTCCCTCCCTCCAATCCCCGTCACTCTTCCCTCCCTCCAATCCCGGTCACCCTCCCCTCCCTCCAATCCCCTTCACCCTTCCTTCCCTCCCTCCCTCCCTCCCTCCAATCCCCTTCACCCTTCCCACCCTCCAATCTCCGTCACCCTTCCTTCCCACCCTCCAATCCCCTTCACCCTTCCCACCCTCCAATCCCCTTCACTCTCCCCTCCCTCCAATCCCCTATAGGGGGATCGATCCCACTGGAGACCAGCAGTTGGGTTGACTGTAACCTATCTGGGAGGCAATGGTTCCGCTGTGTAGGGCGGCTTTTTGTATTGGTGGAGTTACAGTTCACCATTGTTACATGGGGATGACCATACACCCCTTACCCCAGGTGACCGCTGGCCTGTAAAACGTCCATAGCTGCTTTTGGGATTTCAGGGGTATCCGCTGGTGGAATGGGGGTGCCAATAGAATATTCTAATGGTAGCAGATGTCAAGCCTGGGCATTAGATACGTCAGGTGTGCTGCGTTGTGAGTGTATACGTGTATGTGATATATATTTATCCAATCAGATGTCTGATACGCGGTACTAGAATATTCACATGACTGACTTGGAATGCACACAATTACTTCTCTTGACGTTTTCCCTCTTTTGCGGTCTTCTTCCCATAGTTAAACATGAACTCTGCACCAACCTTCATTCACTTCCCTCCTAAAGGGAAACCCAAGAGGGGCGACACGTATGAGCTGCAGGTTCGAGGATTTGCTGCAGAACAGATCGCTCGGTGGATCGCAGACCGGACCGATGTCAATGTAAGTTTAGTCTGCAGAGCCTCGGAAAGGCTGGAGGACATTTTTCATTATTTTTGTTACCAAAAATATGGGTTGTTTTTTTTTGTTTTTGTTTTTTTTAGCATTGCCTACAGATGTCTCATATTTTTGGTTCGCAGCCACTTATGATCTCATACGGTCTCTATTGGGCTAAAAGACATTCATGAGCCAGAGGAGAGTTACACTCCCCCTCTCCAGACAGCCCGAAACGAGTGACAGACAGAAGACAGTGCTAGGCTTTCTCACTGGAGAGCCCAGCATGCTTTGGTTTGGGTCAACATTTTGTTACAAGGATAAACGGGCTGAACTTCTTTTTGATATTCTAATTTGGGCTCCTAAATGGAAAACAGTTTACATGTTTTCTCTCATTTTTCATTATATATATTCTTATTTTTTTATTTTGTCTTTCACAGATCCGTGTAATAAGACCTCCGAATTATGCTGGTCCGTTGATGCTGGGCCTGCTCTTGGCTGTGATTGGTGGATTGGTGTATTTAAGAAGAAGCAACCTCGACTTCCTGTATAACAAGACTGGATGGGCCTTGGCTGCCTTGGTATCTTACGTTTTGTATAATTTATTCGTGGTTGTAGTGTACCTGTAATTCTACTAGAATGGGACTTCAGAGGCATTCATCACTACCCTGAAAATCAGAGGCATGCACTACTCTGCTAGGAGGTCAAGATTTCCCCATTACTTGGAGGAGATGTCCAGCAGATTTGGGCCCAATACTTGGAGGAGATGTCCCTCAGATTTGGCCCCAATACTTGGAGGAGATGTCCCTCAGATTTGGCCCCAATACTTGGAGGAGATGTCCCTCAGATTTGGCCCCAATACTTGGAGGAGATGTCCCTCAGATTTGGCCCCAATACTTGGAGGAGATGTCCCTCAGATTTGGCCCCAATACTTGGAGGAGATGTCCCTCAGATTTGGCCCCAATACTTGGAGGAGATGTCCCTCAGATTTGGCCCCAATACTTGGAGGAGATGTCCCTCAGATTTGGCCCCAATACTTGGAGGAGATGTCCAGCAGATTTGGCCCCAATACTTGGAGGAGATGTCCAGCAGATTTGGCCCCAATACTTGGAGGAGATGTCCCTCAGATTTGGCCCCAATACTTGGAGGAGATGTCCCTCAGATTTGGCCCCAATACTTGGAGGAGATGTCCAGCAGATTTGGCCCCAATACTTGGAGGAGATGTCCAGCAGATTTGGCCCCAATACTTGGAGGAGATGTCCCTCAGATTTGGCCCCAATACTTGGAGGAGATGTCCCTCAGATTTGGCCCCAATACTTGGAGGAGATGTCCAGCAGATTTGGGCCCAATACTTGGAGGAGATGTCCCTCAGATTTGGCCCCAATACTTGGAGGAGATGTCCCTCAGATTTGGCCCCAATACTTGGAGGAGATGTCCCTCAGATTTGGCCCCAATACTTGGAGGAGATGTCCCTCAGATTTGGCCCCAATACTTGGAGGAGATGTCCCTCAGATTTGGCCCCAATACTTGGAGGAGATGTCCCTCAGATTTGGCCCCAATACTTGGAGGAGATGTCCCTCAGATTTGGCCCCAATACTTGGAGGAGATGTCCCTCAGATTTGGCCCCAATACTTGGAGGAGATGTCCAGCAGATTTGGCCCCAATACTTGGAGGAGATGTCCAGCAGATTTGGCCCCAATACTTGGAGGAGATGTCCCTCAGATTTGGCCCCAATACTTGGAGGAGATGTCCCTCAGATTTGGCCCCAATACTTGGAGGAGATGTCCAGCAGATTTGGCCCCAATACTTGGAGGAGATGTCCAGCAGATTTGGCCCCAATACTTGGAGGAGATGTCCCTCAGATTTGGCCCCAATACTTGGAGGAGATGTCCCTCAGATTTGGCCCCAATACTTGGAGGAGATGTCCCTCAGATTTGGCCCCAATACTTGGAGGAGATGTCCCTCAGATTTGGCCCCAATACTTGGAGGAGATGTCCCTCAGATTTGGCCCCAATACTTGGAGGAGATGTCCCGCAGATTTGGCCCCAAAACTTGGAGGAGAAGTCCAGCAGATTTGGCCCCAATACTTGGAGGAGAAGTCCAGCAGATTTGGCCCCAATACTTGGAGGAGATGTCCCTCAGATTTGGCCCCAATACTTGGAGGAGATGTCCCTCAGATTTGGCCCCAATACTTGGAGGAGATGTCCCTCAGATTTGGCCCCAAAACTTGGGAGGAGATGTCCCTCAGATTTGGCCCCAATACTTGGAGGAGAAGTCCAGCAGATTTGGCCCCAATACTTGGAGGAGAAGTCCAGCAGATTTGGCCCCAATACTTGGAGGAGATGTCCCTCAGATTTGGCCCCAAAACTTGGGAGGCGATGTCTTTCAAGATTTGCTTCCAAGACTTGGAGGGAATGTCTTTCAAGATTTGCTTCCAAGACTTGGAGGGAATGTCCTCGAGATTTGGCCTCCAAGACTTGGAGGGAATGTCCTCGAGATTTGGCCTCCAAGATTTGGAAGTCTTGTTTGTAATTTCCAGGCCTTTTGTGGCCACCTTAAGTCTTGGATGATTAGTTTTCCCACACGCTGGTTTGTGTTTTATTCCTGAAACCACAAACATGAAGCCATCCGTAAAATATTGTCCATTCCTGTCACTGTGTAAAGATTTAAGGAAGGTTGTATGACTAATACTGGATCAGGATTGAATGGCAGTTGTGTGGGGGATGTGGTGTGACTGATGATGGATCAGGATGTATCAGGCAGTACAGTTGGTGTTTGTCTGAACACCCATCCACTAATACTCACCCATAGCAGAATATTGGAATTTTCTGTAGCTCCCGATGGTCTGAGTCTTCTTTCATAAAAGGTGTTTTGAGGCAATGACAAATCCTCGTCACTTTTGTTTTGGGTAATTCTAGGTTTCTTCACCCCGTCACAATTGTCCTGTATTCAGAATATACTCCTTGTGGTGAACACAATGAATGTAATTCCCATCCCCCTCTGTGTTTTGTTCCTGCCAGTGTTTTGTGTTGGCGATGACGTCTGGACAGATGTGGAATCACATCCGGGGACCGCCGTATGCACACAAGAACCCACATACCGGCCAAGTGGTAAGTACTTCTGAACGTCTTCTCTGAGGAGCTGTGAGAGGGCGGGATTCTCCGCATGTCAGAGATAGACTGCACATATCTTCTGCCCAGGACAGAACATGCTCATCCAATAGACTATACTGTCTTCTGATAAGTGACTCTCTCTGCTCTGCCCCTCCAACACTGACTGGAGAGCCGGGCAGGAGAGGGGGCGGGAGTGTCTGGCTCAGGTTGTCAGCGGCACAATGAGAGGCTGAGCCAGCTGCCAGTAAGGCATCTGGTTGGATCCCGACATCATTGTCAGGATCCCCCCCGAGTCTGCAGCAGTTCTATAACGTCAGCCAGCAGTGGGCATTAGCCCGCTCTTGGCTAAATCTGGGTGACAGATGCAGAAAAATGCCACTATGTGGCCCGTAGGAGAAGTATGGCCGCTACGCGGCCCGTAGGAGAAGTATGGCCGCTACGCGGCCCGTAGGAGAAGTATGGCCGCTACGCGGCCCGTAGGAGAAGTATGGCCGCTACGCGGCCCGTAGGAGAAGTATGGCCGCTACGCGGCCCGTAGGAGAAGTGTGGCCAAAATGCTTTTTACAGAGTTGAAGGACACAGCATAGCTGTCTCTGGCCTATCAAGGTAATAGCAGGCAGTCTGAGGTATCGAATAGACAAAACACCTAAACTGAAGTACAAGTTCACCTGAACTCTGCGCACACCTCTCCTGTGTACATTCTGTGTTTGAGCAGAAAAGCCCATGTCCTGATTTTTTTTTTTTTTTTTTAATGAGTTAGTAATATGAAAGGAAGCCCATGTCCTATGTTCTGATGGATTGCTAGTAGGCAAGGAAGCCCGTATAGTAGGGAAGGAAGCCTGTGTCTGATGGATTAGTGGTAGGGAAGGAAGCCTGTGTCTGATGGATTAGTGGTAGGGAAGGAAGCCTGTGTCTGATGAATTACTAGTAGGGAAGGAAGCCCGTGTCTGGTGGATTAGTGGTAGGGAAGGAAGCCCGTGTCTGATGGATTAGTGGTAGGGAAGGAAGCCCATGTCCTACGTTATGATGGGTTAGTAGGGAAGGAAGCCCGTGTAGTAGGGAAGGAAGCCCATGTCTGATGGATTAGTAGTAGGGAAGGAAGCCCATGTCTGATGGATTAGTGGTAGCGAAGGAAGCCCATGTCTGATGGATTAGTGGTAGGGAAGGAAGCCCATGTCTGATGGATTAGTGGTAGGGAAGGAAGCCCATGTCTGATGGATTAGTGGTAGGGAAGGAAGCCCATGTCTGATGGATTAGTGGTAGGGAAGGAAGCCCATGTCTGATGGATTAGTGGTAGGGAAGGAAGCCCGTGTCTGATGGATTAGTGGTAGGGAAGGAAGCCCGTGTCTGATGGATTAGTGGTAGGGAAGGAAGCCCGTGTCTGATGGATTAGTGGTAGGGAAGGAAGCCCGTGTCTGATGGATTAGTGGTAGGGAAGGAAGCCCATGTCCTACGTTATGATGGGTTAGTAGGGAAGGAAGCCCATGTCTGATGGATTAGTGGTAGGGAAGGAAGCCCGTGTAGTAGGGAAGGAAGCCCCTGTCTGATGGATTAGTGGTAGGGAAGGAAGCCCATGTCTGATGGATTACTGGTTGGGAAGGAAGCCCATGTCCTATGTTATGATGGGTTAGTAGGGAAGGAAGCCTGTGTAGTACGGAAGGAAGCCCATGTCTGATGGATTACTAGTAGGGAAGGAAGCCCATGTCCTATGTTATGATGGGTTAGTAGGGAAGGAAGCCCGTGTAGTAGGGAAGGAAGCCCATGTCTGATGGATTAGTAGTAGGGAAGGAAGCCCATGTCTGATGGATTAGTGGTAGGGAAGGAAGCCCATGTCTGATGGATTAGTGGTAGGGAAGGAAGCCCATGTCTGATGGATTAGTGGTAGGGAAGGAAGCCCATGTCTGATGGATTAGTGGTAGGGAAGGAAGCCCATGTCTGATGGATTAGTGGTAGGGAATGAAGCCCATGTCTGATGGATTAGTGGTAGGGAATGAAGCCCATGTCTGATGGATTAGTGGTAGGGAAGGAAGCCCATGTCTGATGGATTAGTGGTAGGGAAGGAAGCCCATGTCTGATGGATTAGTGGTAGGGAAGGAAGCCCATGTCTGATGGATTAGTGGTAGGGAAGAAAGCCCATGTCTGATGGATTACTGGTTGAGAAGGAAGCCCATGTCCTAAGTTATGATGGGTTAGTAGGGAAGGAAGCCCGTGTAGTAGGGAAGGAAGCCCATGTCTGATGGATTAGTGGTAGGGAAGGAAGCCCGTGTCTGATGGATTACTAGTTGGGAAGGAAGCCCATGTCCTACGTTATGATGGGTTAGTAGGGAAGGAAGCCCGTGTAGTAGGGAAGGAAGCTCATGTCTGATGGATTACTAGTAGGGAAGGAAGCCCATGTCCTACGTTATGATGGGTTAGTAGGGAAGGAAGCCCGTGTAGTAGGGAAGGAAGCCCATGTCTGATGGATTAGTGGTAGGGAAGGAAGCCCATGTCTGATGGATTAGTGGTAGCGAAGGAAGCCCATGTCTGATGGATTAGTGGTAGGGAAGGAAGCCCATGTCTGATGGATTAGTGGTAGGGAATGAAGCCCATGTCTGATGGATTAGTGGTAGGGAATGAAGCCCATGTCTGATGGATTAGTGGTAAGGAAGGAAGCCCATGTCTGATGGATTAGTGGTAGGGAAGGAAGCCCATGTCTGATGGATTAGTGGTAAGGAAGGAAGCCCATGTCTGATGGATTAGTGGTAGGGAATGAAGCCCATGTCTGATGGATTAGTGGTAGGGAAGGAAGCCCATGTCTGATGGATTACTGGTTGGGAAGGAAGCCCATGTCCTACGTTATGATGGGTTAGTAGGGAAGGAAGCCCATGTCTGATGGATTAGTGGTAGGGAAGGAAGCCCATGTCTGATGGATTACTGGTTGGGAAGGAAGCCCATGTCCTACGTTATGATGGGTTAGTAGGGAAGGAAGCCCATGTCCGATGGATTAGTGGTAGGGAAGGAAGCCCGTGTCTGATGGATTACTAGTTGGGAAGGAAGCCCATGTCCTACGTTATGATGGGTTAGTAGGGAAGGAAGCCCATGTCTGATGGACTAGTGGTAGGGAAGGTGCATTTCATACAGGTTTGTGGGAGCAGTAAGCAAAGGGCAGCCCTAAGAATACATGGGATTAAGTAGATATCTCTTGCTTTCTAACTCTGTGGCCTCAGGATGTATTCTTGTAAGGACACTTTCCTGGGAATTCTTTCTAAATGTTTTTTCCTCTTTTGTGTTTCCTGCAGAGTTACATACATGGAAGCAGCCAAGCCCAGTTTGTGGCAGAAACGCACATTGTCTTGCTGTTTAGTATCCTTTTTATGGCTGAAGCCCAGGAGCCTGACCACGTGTGAAGCACAGCAAATTCGACTTGCATGCATGAGAGTAAAATCTTCATGGAGCTCGGTGTAAAATGGTGTATGGAGCCAAACATCAGCTTTATACACATCTGTTATACGCTGTAACATTTTGGGTAAAACATGCACTAATCATTTGTTAGTGCTGTCCCCTGTGAACCCCCCTCCCATTGATGGAGCTCAGGTGTCCCCAGTGCAGGGTCCTGGTAATCCTCCATCATACAAAGACATTGGAGACAATTGTGCTCTTCCAGCGTTGTGGTAACAGTTTGGTGAAGACCCTTTTCTGTCCCCCCATGACTGTCCCCCGTGTACAAAGCCAGCTCCATAAAGACATGGATGACCAGTTTGGTGAAGACCCTTTTCTGTCCCCCATGACTGTCCCCCGTGTACAAAGCCAGCTCCATAAAGACATGGAGGACCAGTTTGGTGTGGAGGAACTCCAGTGTCCTGCACAGAGCCCTGACCTCCCTACTGAACACCTTTGGGGTGGAGTGGATGGTGAGCCAGGTCTTCTCACCCAAGATCAGTACCTGCCCTCAACCCTACGGAACACGTCTGTCATGAGGTCTCCTCACCCCAATGGTGTTCAGTAGGGGTGAGGTCATGGAGGAACTCCAGTGTCCTGCACAGAGCCCTGACCTCAACCCTACTGAACACCTTTGGGGTGGAGTGTGGATGGTGAGCCAGGTCTTCTCACCCAACATCAGTACCTGCCCTCAACCCTACGGAACACGTCTGTCATGAGGTCTCCTCACCCCAATGGTGCTCAGTAGGGGTGAGGTCATGGAGGAACTCCAGTGTCCTGCACAGAGCCTTGACCTCTCCCTACTGAACACCTTTGGGGTGGAGTTTGGATGGTGAGCCAGGTCTTCTCACCTAACATCAGTACCTGCCTTCACAAATGGGACACATTCCCACAGACACCCTACAAAATCTTGTGGAAAGACTTCCCAGAAGAGTGGAGGATGTTAAAGCCACAAAGAGGGGGAAACTCCATAATAATGGCCATGGGTAGGGAGGGGGTTGGGGGGAGGTTATCCCATATTAAGGCCATGGGAGGAGGGGAAACTCTATATTGATGGCCATGGTTTTGGAATGGGACGTCCCACAAGCTCATCAAGGTATGTTGGTTGGGTGTCCACAAATATTTGCTTGTATCATTTGATTGTTCCCTGTATGATATCATTCGGGAAGTGTCACGCAGGGCCGGGTACACATGTATATCCAACATTTGTGTGGCACGTCTGGTGCAGTGACTGTTCTGCAGATGGACTGGACTCTGACCGGTTTAGAGGAATTACATTGTCCATACCAATCCCTACTGAAATCAAAGTGCCGTTCACTGGCCTGGCTTGTGTGTCGGACATGATGCTTGACCATGTCTGGCCGTGTATGGAGCCATGTCAGAGCCGGTCTTCTCTTCGCTTCTAACATGTTGATTTGTAACCATGCTAATGAATGAAGCTGTAGATGTTGGTTATTATATCTGATAGGAAAATATTGCACGAGTCAGATTTAATAACCACGGACCGTATCTGACCGACCTCCAACCTGCTTCATCGAGGAAAGACATAGACCTAGCACGGCCAGCTGTTTACTAACTCCGCCCACAACAAATCATTGTGGCTCTCATTGGTTGCCCCACTTGCTTTAGGTTTGGGCCGTCACCTCCTCCATAAATATGTAGATTTGCTGCAATCTGGAGTCCATTCTGAACGATTATTCTTCTGACGATTCTGATTGGCCGAGTGTTTCTTCCTTACATCTGCCTTTTAGATGGTGGAGTAACGTTGGGGATGGTTCTTCTACACGAAGCCGCCACTTCTGATATGGATATAGGAAAAAGAAAAAGTGAGTCTTGGTCTTACTGTAGACGTGACTAGTCACACACACAGGATATGATTGGATGAGGATTGTTCTCCAGGTATTGAATGGTAAAGCTGACGGATTGTTCTCTTCTCTTGGCAGTTATGTGCATGGCTGGGATGGGCCTGGTGGTACTGTTCTTTAGCTGGCTGCTGTCTGTGTTCAGATCCAAATACCACGGCTACCCGTACAGGTAAAGACGATTATTATACGGTCTGTCTGTCTGTGTTCAGATCCCAATACCACGGCTACCCGTACAGGTAAAGACGATTATTACAGGGTTGGCCTGCGCTCAGATCCAGATTTCCCCCGAATTCTCGTACAGGTAAAGACGATTATTAGAGGGTCGGTCTGCGCTCAGATCCAGATTTCCCATCGAACTCCCGTACAGGTAAAGACGATTATTAGAGGGTCGGTCTGCGCCCAGATCCAGATTTCCCATCAAACTCCCGTACAGGTAAAGACGGTTATTAGAGTGTCAGTCTGCGCTCAGATCCAGATTTTCCCCGAACTCCCGTACAGGTAAAGACGGTTATTAGAGTGTCAGTCTGCGCTCAGATCCAGATTTTCCCCGAACTCCCGTACAGGTAAAGACGGTTATTAGAGGGTCGGTCTGCGCTCAGATCCAGATTTCCCCCGAACTCCCGTACCGGTAAAGACGGTTATTAGAGGGTCGGTCTGCGCTCAGATCCAGATTTTCTCCGAACTCCCGTACAGGTAAAGACGGTTATTAGAGGGTCGGTCTGCGCTCAGATCCAGATTTCCCCCGAACTCCCGTACAGGTAAAGACGGTTATTAGAGGGTCGGTCTGCGCTCAGATCCAGATTTCCCATCGAACTCCCGTACAGGTAAAGGCGATTATTAGAGGGTCGGTCTGCGCTCAGATCCAGATTTCCCCCGAACTCCCGTACAGGTAGAGACGATTATTAGAGGGTCGGCCTGCGCTCAGATCCAGATTTCCCCCGAACTCCCGTACAGGTAGAGACGATTATTAGAGGGTCGGCCTGCGTTCAGATCCAGATTTCCCCCGAACTCCCGTACAGGTAAAGACGGTTATTAGAGGGTCGGTCTGCGCTCAGATCCAGATTTCCCCCGAACTCCCGTACAGGTAAAGACAGTTATTAGAGGGTCGGTCTGCGCTCAGATCCAGATTTCCCATCAAACTCCCGTACAGGTAAAGACGGTTATTAGAGGGTCGGTCTGCGCTCAGATCCAGATTTCCCCCGAACTCCCGTACAGGTAGAGACGATTATTAGAGGGTCGGCCTGCGCTCAGATCCAGATTTCCCCCGAACTCCTGTACAGGTAAAGACGATTATTAGAGGGTCGGTCTGCGCCCAGATCCAGATTTCCCCCGAACTCCCGTACAGGTAAAGACGGTTATTAGAGGGTCGGTCTGCGCTCAGATCCAGATTTCCCCCGAACTCCCGTACAGGTAAAGACAATTATTAGAGGGTCGGTCTGCGCTCAGATCCAGATTTCCCCCGAACTCCCGTACAGGTAGAGACGATTATTAGAGGGTCGGTCTGCGCTCAGATCCAGATTTCCCCCGAACTCCCGTACAGGTAAAGACAGTTATTAGAGGGTCGGTCTGCGCTCAGATCCAGATTTCCCCCGAACTCCCGTACAGGTAAAGACAATTATTAGAGGGTCGGTCTGCGCTCAGATCCAGATTTCCCCCGAACTCCCGTACAGGTAGAGACGATTATTAGAGGGTCGGCCTGCGCTCAGATCCAGATTTCCCCTGAACTCCTGTACAGGTAAAGACGATTATTAGAGTGTCGGTCTGCGCTCAGATCCAGATTTTCCCCTGAACTCCCGTACAGGTAAAGACGATTATTAGAGGGTCGGTCTGCGCTCAGATCCAGATTTCCCATCGAACTCCCGTACAGGTAAAGACGATTAGTAGAGGGTCGGTCTGCGCTCAGATCCAGATTTCCCCCGAACTCCCGTACCGGTAAAGACGGTTATTAGAGGGTCGGTCTGCGCTCAGATCCAGATTTTCTCCGAACTCCCGTACAGGTAAAGACGGTTATTAGAGGGTCGGTCTGCGCTCAGATCCAGATTTCCCCCGAACTCCCGTACAGGTAAAGACGGTTATTAGAGGGTCGGTCTGCGCTCAGATCCAGATTTCCCATCGAACTCCCGTACAGGTAAAGGCGATTATTAGAGGGTCGGTCTGCGCTCAGATCCAGATTTCCCCCGAACTCCCGTACAGGTAGAGACGATTATTAGAGGGTCGGCCTGCGCTCAGATCCAGATTTCCCCCGAACTCCCGTACAGGTAGAGACGATTATTAGAGGGTCGGCCTGCGTTCAGATCCAGATTTCCCCCGAACTCCCGTACAGGTAAAGACGGTTATTAGAGGGTCGGTCTGCGCTCAGATCCAGATTTCCCCCGAACTCCCGTACAGGTAAAGACAGTTATTAGAGGGTCGGTCTGCGCTCAGATCCAGATTTCCCATCAAACTCCCGTACAGGTAAAGATTATTAGAGTGTCGGTCTGCGCTCAGATCCAGATTTCCCATCAAACTCCCATACAGGTAAAGACGGTTATTAGAGTGTCGGTCTGCGCTCAGATCCAGATTTCCCCCGAACTCCTGTACAGGTAAAGACGATTATTAGAGGGTCGGTCTGCGCTCAGATCCAGATTTCCCCCGAACTCCCGTACAGGTAAAGACAATTATTAGAGGGTCGGTCTGCGCTCAGATCCAGATTTCCCCCGAACTCCCGTACAGGTAGAGACGATTATTAGAGGGTCGGCCTGCGCTCAGATCCAGATTTCCCCTGAACTCCTGTACAGGTAAAGACGATTATTAGAGTGTCGGTCTGCGCTCAGATCCAGATTTTCCCCTGAACTCCCGTACAGGTAAAGACGATTATTAGAGGGTCGGTCTGCGCTCAGATCCAGATTTCCCATCGAACTCCCGTACAGGTAAAGACGATTAGTAGAGGGTCGGTCTGCGCTCAGACCCAGATTTCCCATCGAACTCCCGTACAGGTAAAGACGATTATTAGAGGGTCGGTCTGCGCTCAGATCCAGATTTCCCCCGAACTCCCGTACAGGTAAAGATGGTTATTAGAGGGTCGGCCTGCGCTCCGATCCAGATTTCCCCCGAACTCCTGTACAGGTAAAGACGATTATTAGAGGGTCGGTCTGCGCTCAGATCCAGATTTCCCCCGAACTCCCGTACAGGTAAAGACGATTATTAGAGGGTCGGTCTGCGCTCAGACCCAGATTTCCCATCGAACTCCTGTACAGGTAAAGATGGTTATTAGAGGGTCGGTCTGCGCTCAGATCCAGATTTCCCCCGAACTCCCGTACAGGTAAAGACGATTATTAGAGGGTCGGTCTGCGCTCAGATCCAGATTTTCCCCGAACTCCCGTACAGGTAAAGACGGTTATTAGAGGGTCGGTCTGCGCTCAGATCCAGATTTTCCCCGAACTCCCGTACAGGTAAAGACGGTTATTAGAGGGTCGGTCTGCGCTCAGATCCAGATTTTCCCCGAACTCCCGTACAGGTAAAGACGATTATTAGAGGGTCGGTCTGCGCTCAGATCCAGATTTTCCCCGAACTTCCGCTTATTGACGCATTCATTAGTACAATTAAAGCTATAATTGGATTTTTCTACTCCTTGTAAAATGGTTTTCTTGAAGTCCACTGAGGGAACCTACAGAAGGATTGGACACTGACAGAGCAATGTCTGTGCTCTACTACCGGCCTGCCTTGGTTTGCAGCAAAGCAGTACTGAGAGCCTGATCACTCCAGCTTGTCCCTATACAAAGCCAGACGGGGTTCCTCAGGGTGAGGCTGCCATCTCAGACACTCAGAGGGGATGTCTACAAGGAACACTACTTCTGGCTTGGAGAAGAGAGAGGAATGTCTCCAATGGGGACATTAGTGTGGTTTCTGAGACTTGGAGAGACCCAGATTTAGATCCCACTGAACTTTAGGGAAATGAAGGGTGGGAGATGCATAGGAGACTCCACCATTCCCTGAACCAGGATAAAGGGCAGATGCCTGACCCATGATGGTGCTGAGAACCAAACGCTGGTCCAGACCCAGCTACAGGAAGGAGAGGATTCATCCCACAGAGAAACTCCGAGACTCACACCAAGTGAAGTATGCTGTCCACGCCCGATCACAGGCCTTGCCGGAAGTAGCCTTCCTAGCTTCTTGCATCTTAGGAATCGCAAAAATCAGAGATTCTCCAACTTCCAACAGTCATTCTCCTAAAGCCAGCAATCATGAAGCAGGTTGGGAAATCTGTCTTTGAGACAAAATACCCGACAATCTGGAGGAGCCCAAGGAATGTTCACCAGGATTCTTACCTGGTTGGCATACCACATCCACCTGGACCAGTCGGAAGTAATGCAGGGGATGTATTTCCCACAAAGCAAACAAGGCATTTGCCTAGGGCGACATTTTTCAGGGGGGGCAGCACTGCCCCATGGAAGAAGGGACAAACAAGGCATGGAGACCTGGTGGGTTCAAGAGAGAGGCTGCGGGTTTCATGACGGTGTATGCACAGCCCGACTCGTTCTCGGGGATGTCCAGAGCTGTGAAGGCGAGTGTCCTTCTCTCTCTTGCCATGGTGTATGGGGGGCAGTGGTAGTGGAAGGCTCTCTTGGGTGGGAGGCAGAGGTGTTGTTGGGCAATGTCAGGCTCTTTCTGCGGGGGGCGCTGATTTTTGTGTTGCCTAGGGCAGCACAAAACCTAAATACCCCACTGGAGCAATAAGGAGCATCAGAAGACCTTCCAAAACCTGTCCAGGTTGTTGTTGAACTTTGAGGCTTGAAGGTTCACAAGCAGCATCCCCCCACCTGTGACACAGGTCCTGGAACACCTCTAGGTGCAGGAACTGAGGCTGAGGAAGTCTGCCTGGTACTTGCCCTCACCTGGGATGTACATGGCGGAGAAGGCTGGAACATTCTGCTAGGACTGGATCTGATCCGCCTCTTTCCGAGTCTACATGGTGGAGAAGGTTGGAACGTTCTGCCAGGACTGGATCTGATCCGCCTCTTTCCTAGTCTACATGGTGGAGAAGGCTGCAACATTCTGCCAGGACTGGATCTGATCCGCCTCTTTCCGAGTCTACATGGCGATGAAGGCTGGAACATTCTGCCAGGACTGGATCTGATCCGCCTCTTTCCGAGTCTACATGGCGATGAAGGCTGGAACATTCTGCCAGGACTGGATCTGATCCGCCTCTTTCCGAGTCTACATGGTGGAGAAGGTTGGAACATTCTGCCAGGACTGGATCTGATCCGCCTCTTTCCGAGTCTACATGGTGGAGAAGGTTGGAACATTCTGCCAGGACTGGATCTGATCCGCCTCTTTCCGAGTCTACATGGCGATGAAGGCTGGAACATTCTGCCAGGACTGGATCTGATCTGCCTCTTTCCGAGTCTACATGGCGATGAAGGCTGGAACATTCTGCCAGGACTGGATCTGATCTGCCTCTTTCCGAGTCTACATGGTGGAGAAGGCTGCAACATTCTGCCAGGACTGGATCTGATCCGCCTCTTTCCGAGTCTACATGGCGATGAAGGCTGGAACATTCTGCCAGGACTGGATCTGATCCGCCTCTTTCCGAGTCTACATGGCGATGAAGGCTGGAACATTCTGCCAGGACTGGATCTGATCCGCCTCTTTCCGAGTCTACATGGTGGAGAAGGTTGGAACATTCTGCCAGGACTGGATCTGATCCGCCTCTTTCCGAGTCTACATGGTGGAGAAGGTTGGAACATTCTGCCAGGACTGGATCTGATCCGCCTCTTTCCGAGTCTACATGGTGGAGAAGGCTGGAACATTCTGCCAGGACTGGATCTGATCCGCCTCTTTCCGAGTCTACATGGCGATGAAGGCTGGAACATTCTGCCAGGACTGGATCTGATCTGCCTCTTTCCGAGTCTACATGGTGGAGAAGGCTGCAACATTCTGCCAGGACTGGATCTGATCCGCCTCTTTCCGAGTCTACATGGTGGAGAAGGCTGGAACATTCTGCCAGGACTGGATCTGATCTGCCTCTTTCCGAGTCTACATGGCGATGAAGGCTGCAACATTCTGCCAGGACTGGATCTGATCCGCCTCTTTCCAAGTCTTCTGGTTCCTCCCTGATGATTGGTGTATGGACGCTGCATTTCAGAAGTCAGGCTGAGGACGGCCACAACATATGGCTGCCATCAATGAGACGAGCTCTAGCAGAGTCCTGACTGAAGAAAACATGAAGAGTCAGGAACAGGTGCTGGAAGAAGTTGGTCTCACACGTCTGAGATGAAGAGGTCCATCCCCCTCCCAGGACACCAGCAAATCACTGAGGCATCAATTGCCACCACATGCACTGCTCTCCTCACATTCATGACACCAGCGATCCTACTGCACACACACATCCCTGACACCATTCATGCCGTTTCCTCCCACAAGTGGGTGTTTTATTCGCCTTTACTTGCCAATACAGCCGATAAAATGCCCAGTGATAAACTGGTGGGAGGAGCTATACCTGGCCGACCAATGACTTTTGTTTGTCAGTGTTCAGTCCTCCTGTAGGTGGCTGCATATAACCAATTGTGATTAATGGCGGGCTATCATTAGCCAGTAGAGGAGCGCCCCCTGTAGATGTACTGCGGTGTGGTGGCTGCTCTGCGCTGGATCACATACATGTAGATGATCCAGCATTCCTGGTAGGGGGTGTGCGCACCCGCGTAAAAAAATGTTTTGGTTTTTTTCAAAACTTTCTATATTTTTTTGTTTATATAATAAACACCCCATTGATGAACCAGCGATAGAAAACTCTATTTGTGTGAAGAAAATGATATCAATATCATTTGGGTACAGCGTTGCATGACCGCGTAATGGTCAGCGCAGTGCTGAATAGCAAACACTGTCCTGGTCATGAAGGGGGGAAACCTTCTCGTTGAATTGTAATGACGTCTGTGTCTGGTGAGATCAGTAAATTGTCTGTCTTTCCTTGCAGCTTCCTCATGACATAGAAGGAGCTGGAAGTGGCGGTGATGGAACCTCCGGGACGGTTCATGCGGCTCATCTTACGCGGTCAGAGATTGAGGGCGGACGGTCCGGCGGACACTTTCTGCTCCTCCATTGGGAATGAGATTGTTTTCTTGGTGTCTGGGAAGCAAAGAATTTATGCAGTGCCTTAGTCAGATGCAGTGAGCTCCTCCTCCTCCTCCTCTCCAGATCCTGCCGGCGCGCTCACCTCTAGCACACTCAGATCTTGTGTTCACCGCGCTCCTGCCATGGGTGCCGACATACACGCGGCACAGCACTTGCTTCACTATGGGATCTGACCTCTTTATACTTCAGATAATAAAACAAGTTGGAAAAAGTGTGCTCTGTGAATCCTTTATCAGCAGAAAGTCGGTGATTGGCCCTGATTGCACAGACTTCAGCCTGGAATAGAGCCACCTGTACAGTCCCGGCCAATCAATGCCTCAGCAGATCCCTTCATCCCCAGTATGTTAACCCCTCCCACCCAGCTCCGGAACGTGGCGGGAGGTTGGAGGATCGGTGATCATGTGACCACTGTGATTGGCCCTGATTGCACAGACTTCAGCCTGGAATAGAGCCACCTGTACAGTCCCGGCCAATCAATGCCTCAGCAGATCCCTTCATCCCCAGTATGTTAACCCCTCCCACCCAGCTCCGGAACGTGGCGGGAGGTTGGAGGATCGGTGATCATGTGACCACTGTGATTGGCCCTGATTGCACAGACTTCAGCCTGGAATAGAGCCGCCTGTACAGTCCCGGCCAATCAATGCCTCAGCAGATCCCTCCACACCCTTCATCCCCATTATGTTAACCCCTCCCACCCAGCTCCGGCACGTGGCGGGGGGGTTGGAGGATCGGTGATCATGTGACCACTGTGATTGGCCCTGATTGTGCAGACTTCAGCCTGGAATAGAGCCGCCTGTACAGTCCCGGCCAATCAATGTCTCAGCAGATCCCTCCACACCCTTCATCCCCAGTATGTTAACCCCTCCCACCCAGCTCCGGAACGTGGCGGGAGGTTGGAGGATCGGTGATCATGTGACCACTGTGATTGGCCCTGATTGCACAGACTTCAGCCTGGAATAGAGCCACCTGTACAGTCCCGGCCAATCAATGCCTCAGCAGATCCCTCCACACCCTTCATCCCCATTATGTTAACCCCTCCCACCCAGCTCCGGCACGTGGCGGGGGGGTTGGAGGATCGGTGATCATGTGACCACTGTGATTGGCCCTGATTGTGCAGACTTCAGCCTGGAATAGAGCCGCCTGTACAGTCCCGGCCAATCAATGCCTCAGCAGATCCCTCCACACCCTTCATCCCCAGTATGTTAACCCCTCCCACCCAGCTCCGGCACATGAGGGGGGGGGGGGGGGGGGTTGGAGGATCGGTGATCATGTGACCACTGTGATTGGCCCTGATTGCGCAGACTTCAGCCTGGAATAGAGCCACCTGTACAGTCCCGGCCAATCAATGCCTCAGCAGATCCCTCCACACCCTTCATCCCCATTATGTTAACCCCTCCCACCCAGCTCCGGCACATGGGGGGGGGGGGGGGGGGTTGGAGGATCGGTGATCATGTGACCACTGTGATTGGCCCTGATTGCGCAGACTTCAGCCTGGAATAGAGCCGCCTGTACAGTCCCAGCCAATCAATGCCTCAGCAGATCCCTTCATCCCCAGTATGTTAACCCCTCCCACCCAGCTCCGGCACGTGGCGGGGGGTTGGAGGATCGGTGATCATGTGACCACTGTGATTGGCCCTGATTGTGCAGACTTCAGCCTGGAATAGAGCCGCCTGTACAGTCCCGGCCAATCAATGTCTCAGCAGATCCCTCCACACCCTTCATCCCCAGTATGTTAACCCCTCCCACCCAGCTCCAGCGTGGGGGTGGTGGAGGATAAGTGGTCATGTGACCACTGTGATTGGCTGTCACACTAGTCACATGTCTTAGGAGATGACAGCTATTCTCAGTGCTACGTGCGCACACTTGGCACAGACCCTCGGCCGCCCAGTGACACATATATGTAACATGTAGGTATTAAGGCCCACCCTTCTGCTACTGGACATACGTGTTACATGGATGTCGACAGGCTATGTAGATGGTAATAGTGTGGATGTCTGTAAACAAGCTGCTAGAAGGCCTCACTACTACTTGAACCTTGTTGAAAGACTGCTGAATCCCACACAGGCTTGTTGTAAAGTGACAGTTCGACCAACCTTCCCCCCCCCCCCCCCCCCTCCCCATTAAGTTCTGAGAGTATGTGTTTATTCACACACGGAGCATTGCTGTGATTGACAGCAGCGACAGCCAATGAGGAGGGAGAGTCCCCCGAGAGGCGAGGCTCTCCTGCACATGGCTGGATGGAGGTGGGGCTCAGGGAGGCATTAGGGGGCGCTGCTGCACACAGTTCTGTCCCTTCATGCATAGAAGGAGCCTTTACAGCCACTTTTCATCAACAAAGGTCCCTAAACCTGACTGGAGGTGTGAGGAACACCCGGTGATGGCCTCCTGTATTCACTGTATACAAGCCGGAGCCCCATGTAGGAGGGTGCGTGTGCCAGCGGACATGGACCTCGGGCGTGTTCAGTGCTCTGCACGGAGGTGACCCCATAGGTGTCCAGCACGGAGGTGACCCCCAAGGATACTCTGCATGGAGGTGACCCCCCCCCCCATGGATCTCCGGCACGGAGGTGACCCCCCAAGGATACTCTGCATGGAGGTGACCCCCAAGGATACTCTGCACGGAGGTGACCCCCCCATGGCTCTCCGGCAAGGAGGTGACCCCCAAGGATACTCTGCACGGAGGTGACCCCCCGAGGATGCCTGCCACGGAGGTGACCCCCCCCCCCCATGGATGCCCGACATGGAGGTGACCCCCAAGGATGCCCGGCACGGAGGTGTCCTCCATGGATGCTGAGCATGGAGGTGACCCCCCCCCCCCCCCCCCCGAGGATGCCCACCATGGATGCCCGCCACGGAGGTGTCCACCATGGATGCCCGCCACGGAGGTGTCCACCTTGGATGGCCGCCACGGAGGTGTCCCCCATGAATGCTGAGCATGGAGGTGACCCCCCGAGGATGCCCGCCACGGAGGTGTCCCCCGAGGATGCCCAGCATGGAGGTGACCCCCATGGATGCCCAGCATGGAGGTGACCCCCCCCCCCCCCCCCCCGAGGATGCCCGCCACGGAGGTGTCCACCATGGATGCCCGGCACGGAGGTGACCCCCCCCCGAGGATGCCCGCCACTGAGGTGTCCACCATGTATGCCCAGCACGGAGGTGACCCCCCCCCCCCCCGAGGATGCCCGCCACTGAGGTGTCCACCATGGATGGCCGGCACGGAAGTGACCCACCGAGGATGTCCAGCACGGAGGTGACCCCCATGGATGCCCGGCACGGAGGTGTCCACCATGGATGCCCGGCACAGAGGTGACCCCCCCCCGAGGATGCCCAGCACGGAGGTGACCCCCATGGATGCCCAGCACGGAGGTGGCCCCCCGAGGATGCCCAGCACGGAGGTGACCCCCATGGATGCCCGGCACATCATTCCTGGAGGCACACGTGGCAGTATGGCAGGATAATACCGCATGGAGTAATGTGCTGATAGTGGAAGACAAGCGGTTAATTAATGGGCGCGGCGGGTCATTATGAAGGGTATTATGGATGGGTGTGGTCAGTATGAGCCAGCTCCTCCCCCTACAGGTGCACAAGGACAGAAATGTCATTCCCTGAGGCGGCACACCAGCTGATGTGGGACTACAAGTCCCATGAGCCATTGCAAGACTGCCAGCCACAGGTCTGACTCCCAGAGGGATGATGGGACTTGTAGTGCGGAGGTTGCCCACCCTGACCCCACTGTACTCCTTACAAAACTGCGCCCCCTTGTGTCAGCGCTCCGTCTACCGCCAACTAACCAGGGAAGTGACCTCACTGCTCCTCCCAGGTCACCGACAGCCAATCACTGATGGAGCAGGGGCAGGAGGTGCCCTGTCATTGGTGGAAGACTCTCACCTTCCTCATCCCCTCCTGGGCCCTCACTAGAGGCAGCTTCTGCTCTATACTCTCCCCCTCCTCCAGGGCGGTGCACACCCACTGCGCCGAGGAGGTAGAACTCCCGGATCTGCCCCTCCTCCGCACTACCACTCCTCACCGCCTCCTTCACACAAGGAGAGTATATTAGAGACTCCGCCCCCGACACAGGGGAGCCACACCTCTTCCTTCACACCAACCATTCTATGTACATGGAATATGCTGGCCCAGCTACTCTCATGGGAGTCTGTGCTGGCCCAGCTACTCTCATGGGAGTCTCTAACGGCTGTCTGTGCTGGTCCAGCTCCTCATGGGAGTCTCTAATGGCTGTCTGTGCTGGCCCAGCACCTCTCATGGGAGTCTGACTGTTGTGCTGGCTCAGCTCCTCATGGGAGTTAATGGCTGTCTGTGCTGGCCCAGCTCCTCTCCTGGGAGTCTCCAATGGCTGCCTGCGCAGGTCCAGCTCCTCTCCTGGGAGGCCTAGCTGGCACGGCTCTTCCTCTCTGTGATGGACGGGAAGGATGAAGTCGGACACTTTGTAGTGGTGACACCTCTTTAGGAAATTCAGGAAACAGAAGAGGGCCACCTCCAGGTGCTGCAACCTCCCACTCAAATCCACCTTCTTCAGGGTGAGTGCCCCCAGGAGGGCGGGAGGAGCCAGCGTCAGCCGAGATCTCCAACACATCCTGGTTACAGCTGCAGAGAGAAAGATACATTGCGGGTGAATCCGACAGAGGGGACACTGCGGGTGAATCTTACATCCTACAGAGGGGACACTGCGGGTGAATCTTACATCCTACAGAGGGGACACTGCGGGTGAATCTTACATCCTACAGAGGGGACACTGCAAGTGAATCTTACATCCTACAGAGGGGACACTGCAAGTGAATCTTACATCCTACAGAGGGGACACTGCGGGTGAATCTTACATCCTACAGAGGGGACACTGCAAGTGAATCTTACATCCTACAGAGGAGACACTGCAAGTGAATCTTACATCCTACAGAGGGGACACTGCAAGTGAATCTTACATCCTACAGAGGGGACACTGCGGGTGAATCTTACATCCTACAGAGGGGACACTGCAAGTGAATCTTACATCCTACAGAGGAGACACTGCGGGTGAATCTTACATCCTACAGAGGAGACACTGCGGGTGAATCTTACATCCTACAGAGGGGACACTGCAAGTGAATCTTACATCCTACAGAGGGGACACTGCGGGTGAATCTTACATCCTACAGAGGGGACACTGCAAGTGAATCTTACATCCTACAGAGGGGACACTGCGGGTGAATCTTACATCCTACAGAGGAGACACTGCGGGTGAATCTTACATCCTACAGAGGAGACACTGCAAGTGAATCTTACATCCTACAGAGGGGACACTGCGGGTGAATCTTACATCCTACAGAGGGGACACTGCAAGTGAATCTTACATCCTACAGAGGAGACACTGCGGGTGAATCTTACATCCTACAGAGGGGACACTGCGGGTGAATCTTACATCCTACAGAGGGGACACTGCAAGTGAATCTTACATCCTACAGAGGAGACACTGCGGGTGAATCTTACATCCTACAGAGGGGACACTGCAAGTGAATCTTACATCCTACAGAGGGGACACTGCAAGTGAATCTTACATCCTACAGAGGGGACACTGCAAGTGAATCTTACATCCTACAGAGGAGACACTGCGGGTGAATCTTACATCCTACAGAGGGGACACTGCAAGTGAATCTTACATCCTACAGAGGGCACACTGCGGGTGAATCTTACATCCTACAGAGGGGACACTGCAAGTGAATCTTACATCCTACAGAGGGGACACTGCAAGTGAATCTTACATCCTACAGAGGGGACACTGCGGGTGAATCTTACATCCTACAGAGGGGATACTGCAAGTGAATCTTACATCCTACAGAGGAGACACTGCGGGTGAATCTTACATCCTACAGAAGGGACACTGCGGGTGAATCTTACATCCTACAGAGGGGACACTGCAAGTGAATCTTACATCCTACAGAGGAGACACTGCGGGTGAATCTTACATCCTACAGAGGAGACACTGCAAGTGAATCTTACATCCTACAGAGGGGACACTGCGGGTGAATCTTACATCCTACAGAGGGGACACTGCAAGTGAATCTTACATCCTACAGAGGAGACACTGCGGGTGAATCTTACATCCTACAGAGGGGACACTGCAAGTGAATCTTACATCCTACAGAGGGGACACTGCAAGTGAATCTTACATCCTACAGAGGAGACACTGCGGGTGAATCTTACATCCTACAGAGGGGACACTGCGGGTGAATCTTACATCCTACAGAGGGGACACTGCAAGTGAATCTTACATCCTACAGAGGAGACACTGCGGGTGAATCTTACATCCTACAGAGGGGACACTGCAAGTGAATCTTACATCCTACAGAGGGGACACTGCAAGTGAATCTTACATCCTACAGAGGGGACACTGCAAGTGAATCTTACATCCTACAGAGGAGACACTGCGGGTGAATCTTACATCCTACAGAGGGGACACTGCAAGTGAATCTTACATCCTACAGAGGGGACACTGCAAGTGAATCTTACATCCTACAGAGGGGACACTGCAAGTGAATCTTACATCCTACAGAGGGGACACTGCGGGTGAATCTTACATCCTACAGAGGGGACACTGCAAGTGAATCTTACATCCTACAGAGGAGACACTGCGGGTGAATCTTACATCCTACAGAGGGGACACTGCAAGTGAATCTTACATCCTACAGAGGGGACACTGCAAGTGAATCTTACATCCTACAGAGGGGACACTGCAAGTGAATCTTACATCCTACAGAGGGGACACTGCGGGTGAATCTTACATCCTACAGAGGGGACACTGCAAGTGAATCTTACATCCTACAGAGGGGACACTGCGGGTGAATCTTACATCCTACAGAGGGGACACTGCGGGTGAATCTTACATCCTACAGGGGGGACACTGCAAGTGAATCTTACATCCTACAGGGGGGACACTGCAAGTGAATCTTACATCCTACAGAGGAGACACTGCAAGTGAATCTTACATCCTACAGAGGGGACACTGCAAGTGAATCTTACATCCTACAGAGGGCACACTGCGGGTGAATCTTACATCCTACAGAGGAGACACTGCGGGTGAATCTTACATCCTACAGGGGGGACACTGCAAGTGAATCTTACATCCTACAGAGGGGACACTGCAAGTGAATCTTACATCCTACAGAGGGGACACTGCGGGTGAATCTTACATCCTACAGAGGAGACACTGCGGGTGAATCTTACATCCTACAGAGGGGACACTGCAAGTGAATCTTACATCCTACAGAGGGGACACTGCAAGTGAATCTTACATCCTACAGAGGGGACACTGCGGGTGAATCTTACATCCTACAGAGGGGACACTGCGGGTGAATCTTACATCCTACAGGGGGGACACTGCAAGTGAATCTTACATCCTACAGAGGAGACACTGCAAGTGAATCTTACATCCTACAGGGGGGACACTGCAAGTGAATCTTACATCCTACAGAGGGGACACTGCAAGTGAATCTTACATCCTACAGGGGGGAAACTGCAAGTGAATCTTACATCCTACAGAGGAGACACTGCGGGTGAATCTTACATCCTACAGAGGGGACACTGCAAGTGAATCTTATATCCTACAGAGGAGACACTGCAAGTGAATCTTACATCCTACAGAGGAGACACTGCGGGTGAATCTTACATCCTACAGAGGAGACACTGCAAGTGAATCTTACATCCTACAGAGGAGACACTGCGGGTGAATCTTACATCCTACAGAGGAGACACTGCGGGTGAATCTTACATCCTACAGAGGAGACACTGCAAGTGAATCTTACATCCTACAGAGGGAACACTGCGGGTGAATCTTACATCCTACAGAGGAGACACTGTGGGTGAATCTTACATCCTACAGAGGAGACACTGCAAGTGAATCTTACATCCTACAGAGGGGACACTGCGGGTGAATCTTACATCCTACAGAGGAGACACTGTGGGTGAATCTTACATCCTACAGAGGAGACACTGCGGGTGAATCTTACATCCTACAGAGGAGACACTGCAAGTGACTCTTACATCCTACAGAGGGGACACTGCAAGTGAATCTTACATCCTACAGAGGAGACACTGCAAGTGAATCTTACATCCTACAGAGGGGACACTGCAAGTGAATCTTACATCCTACAGAGGGGACACTGCAAGTGAATCTTACATCCTACAGAGGAGACACTGCGGGTGAATCTTACATCCTACAGAGGAGACACTGCAAGTGAATCTTACATCCTACAGAGGGGACACTGCAAGTGAATCTTACATCCTACAGAGTAGACACTGCGGGTGAATCTTACATCCTACAGAGGGGACACTGCAAGTGAATCTTACATCCTACAGAGGGGACACTGCAAGTGAATCTTACATCCTACAGAGGAGACACTGCGGGTGAATCTTACATCCTACAGAGGAGACACTGCAAGTGAATCTTACATCCTACAGAGGGGACACTGCAAGTGAATCTTACATCCTACAGAGGAGACACTGCGGGTGAATCTTACATCCTACAGAGGGGACACTGCGGGTGAATCTTACATCCTACAGAGGAGACACTGCAAGTGAATCTTACATCCTACAGAGGGGACACTGCGGGTGAATCTTACATCCTACAGAGGAGACACTGCAAGTGAATCTTACATCCTACAGAGGGGACACTGCGGGTGAATCTTACATCCTACAGAGGAGACACTGCAAGTGAATCTTACATCCTACAGAGGGGACACTGCGGGTGAATCTTACATCCTACAGAGGGGACACTGCGGGTGAATCTTACATCCTACAGAGGGCACACTGCGGGTGAATCTTACATCCTACAGAGGGCACACTGCGGGCGAATCTTACATCCTACAGAGGAGACACTGCGGGTGAATCTTACATCCTACAGAGGGCACACTGTGGGTGAATCTTACATCCTACAGAGGGGACACTGCGGGTGAATCTTACATCCTACAGAGGAGACACTGCGGGTGAATCTTACATCCTACAGAGGGCACACTGTGGGTGAATCTTACATCCTACAGAGGGGACACTGCGGGTGAATCTTACATCCTACAGAGAGGACACTGCGGGTGAATCTTA
The DNA here is from genome assembly GCF_062004578.1 of Staurois parvus. Classification (NCBI taxonomy): domain Eukaryota; kingdom Metazoa; phylum Chordata; class Amphibia; order Anura; family Ranidae; genus Staurois; species Staurois parvus. Next base: position 36,752 of record NW_028320002.1, read on the forward strand.
CATCCTACAGAGAGGACACTACGGGTGAATCTTACATCCTACAGAGGGGACACTGCGGGTGAATCTTACATCCTACAGAGGGGACACTGCGGGTGAATCTTACATCCTACAGAGGGGACACTGCAAGTGAATCTTACATCCTACAGAGGGGACACTGCAAGTGAATCTTACATCCTACAGAGGGCACACTGCGGGTGAATCTTACATCCTACAGAGGGGACACTGCAAGTGAATCTTACATCCTACAGAGGGGACACTGCAAGTGAATCTTACATCCTACAGAGGAGACACTGCAAGTGAATCTTACATCCTACAGAGGGCACACTGCGGGTGAATCTTACATCCTACAGAGGGCACACTGCGGGTGAATCTTACATCCTACAGAGGGGACACTGCGGGTGAATCTTACATCCTACAAAGGGCACACTGCGGGTGAATCTTACATCCTACAGAGGGCACACTGCGGTTGAATCTTACATCCTACAGAGGAGACACTGCGGGTGAATCTTACATCCTACAGAGGGCACACTGCGGGTGAATCTTACATCCTACAGAGGGGACACTGCGGGTGAATCTTACATCCTACAGAGGGCACACTGCGGGTGAATCTTACATCCTACAGAGGGGACACTGCGGGTGAATCTTACATCCTACAGAGGGGACACTGCGGGTGAATCTTACATCCTACAGAGGGCACACTGCGGTTGAATCTTACATCCTACAGAGGAGACACTGCGGGTGAATCTTACATCCTACAGAGGAGACACTGCAAGTGAATCTTACATCCTACAGAGGGGACACTGCAAGTGAATCTTACATCCTACAGAGGGGACACTGCAAGTGAATCTTACATCCTACAGAGGAGACACTGCGGGTGAATCTTACATCCTACAGAGGGGACACTGCGGGTGAATCTTACATCCTACAGAGGAGACACTGCAAGTGAATCTTACATCCTACAGAGGGGACACTGCGGGTGAATCTTACATCCTACAGAGGGGACACTGCGGGTGAATCTTACATCCTACAGAGGGGACACTGCAAGTGAATCTTACATCCTACAGAGGGGACACTGCAAGTGAATCTTACATCCTACAGAGGGGACACTGCGGGTGAATCTTACATCCTACAGAGGGGACACTGCGGGTGAATCTTACATCCTACAGAGGGGACACTGCGGGTGAATCTTACATCCTACAGAGGGGACACTGCAAGTGAATCTTACATCCTACAGAGGGGACACTGCAGGTGAATCTTACATCCTACAGAGGAGACACTGCGGGTGAATCTTACATCCTACAGAGGGGACACTGCGGGTGAATCTTACATCCTACAGAGGAGACACTGCGGGTGAATCTTACATCCTACAGAGGGCACACTGCGGGTGAATCTTACATCCTACAGAGGGGACACTGCGGGTGAATCTTACATCCTACAGAGGAGACACTGCGGGTGAATCTTACATCCTACAGAGGGGACACTGCAAGTGAATCTTACATCCTACAGAGGAGACACTGCAAGTGAATCTTACATCCTACAGAGGAGACACTGCAAGTGAATCTTACATCCTACAGAGGGGACACTGCAAGTGAATCTTACATCCTACAGAGGGGACACTGCAAGTGAATCTTACATCCTACAGAGGGAACACTGCAAGTGAATCTTACATCCTACAGAGGGGACACTGCAAGTGAATCTTACATCCTACAGAGGGCACACTGCGGGTGAATCTTACATCCTACAGAGGGCACACTGCGGGTGAATCTTACATCCTACAGAGGAGACACTGCGGGTGAATCTTACATCCTACAGAGGGCACACTGCGGGCGAATCTTACATCCTACAGAGGAGACACTGCGGGTGAATCTTACATCCTACAGAGGGCACACTGCGGGTGAATCTTACATCCTACAGAGGAGACACTGCGGGTGAATCTTACATCCTACAGAGGAGACACTGCAAGTGAATCTTACATCCTACAGAGGGCACACTGCAAGTGAATCTTACATCCTACAGAGGGCACACTGCAAGTGAATCTTACATCCTACAGAGGGCACACTGCGGGTGAATCTTACATCCTACAGAGGAGACACTGCAAGTGAATCTTACATCCTACAGGGGGGACACTGCTGTGACAATTGCGGCATCAGACCCCAGCCGTTCTCACCAAACTCGTGACCGAAGGACTAGCCAATCTAAAACCGCGCTGTCACATGCGTAACAATGCCACGCCCAGCTGTACTCTGCACACAGATTTTCCAGCTAATGGACCACAATCTGTGTATCTGCAGCCTGGGAGCGATTGTTACTGGGTCAGGTTAATTACGCAATTAACCCTTCACACTGCCACCACCTCCTTTTTGTATAGAGAAAGAGATAACTCGGCAATATCAGTAATAACACTATGATGATTGGATAATCGTCTGTATGCCACTGTCACCGCAGGCAGGGTATACAGAGGGTTAAACACACAGTAGCGCTCTTCAGAGGCAGGGGTTCGTAGTTTGCATTAAAGAGCTTTAGAAACAGTTCAACACTTTCAGAAAGTAAGATTTATTAATAAAATGTCAAAAGGGTACAATAAAAATATTAACAGAAAAAGACGTAACCAATATATATAAATATACAGAGAACAATAACACAGCAAAGAGAAAACAGAAAGGAATTTAGATAGATAAAGTACTTGCCAAAAGCCTTGGGTTAAGCAGCTTTCACGTTTCAGAGCAGAAGGGCGCCTTATCTCACAAAGTTGGTTCCTGATGTTAAAAGGGAGATTTCTTCAACTTTGCTCAACTCAGCTTTTTATTTAGCTTTAAGCATAACAGCCTTTTTCTAGGAACTCAGCAGGGTGTCTCCCTGAAGCAGAGAACCAATCGCCTCATTTGGGGAGGGAGTTGTAGGCAGGAAGCTCAGGCTCTGACCAAAGCCCTCACAAATTATACTATGGTCAATAACTTTTCCTAGGTACATTTCACATTCCACCCACAAGTAGATTAATCCGCAGAATCATCTGCTGAACGTCTAGATATGAAATATGACATACCTGCTGGGACGGTTAAGGAGATGTCATTTACTGCTCTCCTGGAGCTGTCAGCTAGGGGGTGTAATATATCAGACGACTTGTATTAAAGTGAGCCGTCCGAATATGTGCTCCATGTTTGTGTAATTATTTCCTATTTGGAGATATAAAATTATATGGAAAAGTGAGTTTTTAAATGTAAGTCTGTTTCACAGCTAGCTGGAATGTCTTTTGAAGCTCAGTGAGGGCTTGGTTTATGGCTTTACGATGTCCCAGACTGAGCAGCTAACAGACATCCGGGCACCACCTAGGTTGGGGTTTTATAGCCCTCGAGCTCTCCCACTGAGCTTGACTGCCTGTGACCTCTGCCTCATCCAGACCACATGTCACTCAACAGAGAGGGAGGGGCATGAGGGAAGAGGAAGAGATACAAGATGCAGGGTTTGGAGCAAAATGGATGACCGCGTCCATCTCTGTGTGCATGAATGCTACAACTGCGGGTGAATCTTACATCCTACAGAGGAGACACTGCGGGTGAATCTTACAGCCTACAGAGGGGACACTGCGGGTGACTCTTACATCCTACAGAGGAGACACTGTGGGTAAATCTTACATCCTACAGAGGGGACACTGCGGGTGAATCTTACATCCTACAGAGGAGACACTGCGGGTGAATCTTACATCCTACAGAGGGGACACTGCGGGTGAATCTTACATCCTACAGAGGAGACACTGCGGGTAAATATTACATCCTACAGAGGGGACACTGCGGGTGAATCTTACATCCTACAGAGGGGACACTGCGGGTGAATCTTACATCCTACAGAGGGGACACTGCGGGTGAATCTTACATCCTACAGAGGGGACACTGCGGGTGAATCTTACATCCTACAGAGGGGACACTGCGGGTGAATCTTACATCCTACAGAGGAGACACTGCGGGTAAATCTTACATCCTACAGAGGGGACACTGCGGGTGAATCTTACATCCTATAGAGGAGACACTGCGGGTAAATATTACATCCTACAGAGGGGACACTGCGGGTGAATCTTACATCCTACAGAGGGGACACTGCGGGTGAATCTTACATCCTACAGAGGGGACACTGCGGGTGAATCTTACATCCTACAGAGGAGACACTGCAAGTGAATCTTACATCCTACAGAGGAGACACTGCGGGTGAATCTTACATCCTACAGAGGGGACACTGCAAGTGAATCTTACATCCTACAGAGGGGACACTGCGGGTGAATCTTACATCCTACAGAGGGGACACTGCGGGTGAATCTTAAAGAGGGGACACTGCGAGTGAATCTAACATCCTACAGAAGGGACACTGCAGGTGAATCTTACATCCTACAGAAGAGACACTGCGGGTGAATCTTACATCTTGCAGAGGAGACACTGCGGGTGAATCTTACATCCTACAGAAGGGACACTGCAGGTGAATCTTACATCCTACAGAAGAGACACTGCGGGTGAATCTTACATCTTGCAGAGGAGACACTGCGGGTGATTCTTACATCTTACAGAGGTGACACTGCGGGTGAATCTTACATCTTGCAGAGGGGCACTGCAAGTGAATCTTACATCCTACAGAGGGGACACTGTGGGTGAATCTTACATCCTACAGAGGGGCACTGCAAGTGAATCTTACATCCTACAGAGGAGACACTGTGGGTGAATCTTACATCCTACAGAGGGGACACTGCAAGTGAATCTTACATCCTACAGAAGAGACACTGCGGGTGAATCTTACATCTTGCAGAGGAGACACTGCGGGTGATTCTTACATCCTACAGAGGGGACACTGCAAGTGAATTTTACATCCTACAGAGGAGACACTGCGGCTGAATCTTACATCCTACAGAGGGGACACTGCGGGTGAATCTTACATCCTACAGAGGGGACACTGCGGGTTAATCCTACATCCTACAGAGGAGACACTGCGGGTGAATCTTGCAGAGGAGACACTGCAGGTGAATCTTACATCCTACAGAGGGCACACTGCTGGTGAATCTTACATCCTACAGACGGCACACTGCGGGTGAATCTTACATCCTACAGAGGGCACACTGCGGGTGAATCTTACATCCTACAGAGGAGACACTGCGGGTGAATCTTACATCCTACAGAGGGGACACTGCGGGACAATCTTACATCCTACAGAGGGGACACTGCGGGTGAATCTTACATCTTACAGAGGGGACACTGCGGGTGAATCTTACATCTTACAGAGGAGACACTGCGGGTGAATCTTACATCTTACAGAGGAGACACTGCGGGTGAATCTTACATCCTACAGAGGAGACACTGCGGGTGAATCTTACATCCTACAGAGGGGACACTGCGGGTGAATCTTACATCCTACAGAGGGGACACTGTGGGTGAATCTTACATCCTACAGAGGGGACACTACGGGTGAATCTTACATCCTACAGACGGCACACTGCGGGTGAATCTTACATCCTACAGAGGGGACACTGCGGGTCAATCGTACATCCTACAGAGGAGACATTGCGGGACAATCTTACATCCTACAGAGGAGACACTGCGGGTGAATCTTACATCCTACAGACGGCACACTGCGGGTGAATCTTACATCCTACAGACGGCACACTGCGGGTGAATCTTACATCCTACAGAGGGGACAATGCGGGTGATTCTTTCATCCTACAGAGGAGACACTGCGGGTGAATCTTACATCCTACAGAGGGGACACTGCGAGTGAATCTTACATCCTACAGAGGAGACACTGCGGGTGAATCTTACATCCTACAGAGGAGACACTGCGGGTGAATCTTACATCCCACAGAGGGAACACTGTGGGTGAATCTTACATGCTACAGGGGGAACACTGCGGGTGAATCTTACATCCTACAGAGGGGACACTGCGGGTGAATCTTACATCCTATAGAGGTGACACTGCGGGTGAATCTTACATCCTATAGAGGTGACACTGCCGGTGAATCTTACATCCTACAGAGGGAACACTGCGGGTGAATCTTACATCCTACAGAGGGGACACTGCGGGTGAATCTTACATCCTACAGAGGGGACACTGCGGGTGAATCTTACATCCTACAGAGGGGACACTGCGGGTGAATCTTACATCCTACAGAGGAGACACTGCGGGTGAATCTTACATCCCACAGAGGGAACACTGCGGTTGAATCTTACATCCGACAGAGGGAACACTGCGGGTGAATCTTACATCCGACAGAGGGAACACTGCGGGTGAATCTTACATCCGACAGAGGGAACACTGCGGGTGAATCTTACATCCGACAGAGGGAACACTGCGGGTGAATCTTACATCCTACAGAGGGAACACTGCAGGTGAATCTTACATCCTACAGAGGAGACACTGCAAGTGAATATTACATTTTACAGAGGAAACACTGCAAGTGAATCTTACATCCTACAGAGGAGATGCTGCGGGTGAATCTTACATCCTACAGAGGAGACACTGCGGGTGAATCTTACATCCTACAGAGGGGACACTGCAAGTGAATCTTACATCCTACAGAGGAGACACTGCAAGTGAATCTTACATCCTACAGAGGAGACACTGCAAGTGAATCTTACATCCTACAGAGGAGACACTGCAAGTGAATCTTACATCCTACAGAGGGGACACTGCAAGTGAATCTTACATCCTACAGAGGGAACACTGCAAGTGAATCTTACATCCTACAGAGGGGACACTGCAAGTGAATCTTACATCCTACAGAGGGCACACTGCGGGTGAATCTTACATCCTACAGAGGGCACACTGCGGGTGAATCTTACATCCTACAGAGGAGACACTGCGGGTGAATCTTACATCCTACAGAGGAGACACTGCAAGTGAATCTTACATCCTACAGAGGGGACACTGCGGGTGAATCTTACATCCTACAGAGGAGACACTGCGGGTGAATCTTACATCCTACAGACGGCACACTGCGGGTGAATCTTACATCCTACAGACGGCACACTGCGGGTGAATCTTACATCCTACAGAGGGGACAATGCGGGTGATTCTTTCATCCTACAGAGGAGACACTGCGGGTGAATCTTACATCCTACAGAGGGGACACTGCGAGTGAATCTTACATCCTACAGAGGAGACACTGCGGGTGAATCTTACATCCTACAGAGGAGACACTGCGGGTGAATCTTACATCCCACAGAGGGAACACTGTGGGTGAATCTTACATGCTACAGGGGGAACACTGCGGGTGAATCTTACATCCTACAGAGGGGACACTGCGGGTGAATCTTACATCCTATAGAGGTGACACTGCGGGTGAATCTTACATCCTATAGAGGTGACACTGCCGGTGAATCTTACATCCTACAGAGGGAACACTGCGGGTGAATCTTACATCCTACAGAGGGGACACTGCGGGTGAATCTTACATCCTACAGAGGGGACACTGCGGGTGAATCTTACATCCTACAGAGGGGACACTGCGGGTGAATCTTACATCCTACAGAGGAGACACTGCGGGTGAATCTTACATCCCACAGAGGGAACACTGCGGTTGAATCTTACATCCGACAGAGGGAACACTGCGGGTGAATCTTACATCCGACAGAGGGAACACTGCGGGTGAATCTTACATCCGACAGAGGGAACACTGCGGGTGAATCTTACATCCGACAGAGGGAACACTGCGGGTGAATCTTACATCCTACAGAGGGAACACTGCAGGTGAATCTTACATCCTACAGAGGAGACACTGCAAGTGAATATTACATTTTACAGAGGAAACACTGCAAGTGAATCTTACATCCTACAGAGGAGATGCTGCGGGTGAATCTTACATCCTACAGAGGAGACACTGCGGGTGAATCTTACATCCTACAGAGGGGACACTGCAAGTGAATCTTACATCCTACAGAGGAGACACTGCAAGTGAATCTTACATCCTACAGAGGAGACACTGCAAGTGAATCTTACATCCTACAGAGGAGACACTGCAAGTGAATCTTACATCCTACAGAGGGGACACTGCAAGTGAATCTTACATCCTACAGAGGGAACACTGCAAGTGAATCTCACATCCTACAGAGGGGACACTGCAAGTGAATCTTACATCCTACAGAGGGCACACTGCGGGTGAATCTTACATCCTACAGAGGGCACACTGCGGGTGAATCTTACATCCTACAGAGGAGACACTGCGGGTGAATCTTACATCCTACAGAGGAGACACTGCAAGTGAATCTTACATCCTACAGAGGGGACACTGCGGGTGAATCTTACATCCTACAGAGGGGACACTGCGGGTGAATCTTACATCCTACAGAGGGCACACTGCGGGTGAATCTTACATCCTACAGAGGGCACACTGCGGGTGAATCTTACATCCTACAGAGGGCACACTGCGGGTGAATCTTACATCCTACAGAGGAGACACTGCGGGTGAATCTTACATCCTACAGAGGAGACACTGCAAGTGAATCTTACATCCTACAGAGGGCACACTGCGGGCGAATCTTACATCCTACAGAGGAGACACTGCGGGTGAATCTTACATCCTACAGAGGGCACACTGCGGGTGAATCTTACATCCTACAGAGGAGACACTGCGGGTGAATCTTACATCCTACAGAGGAGACACTGCAAGTGAATCTTACATCCTACAGAGGGCACACTGCAAGTGAATCTTACATCCTACAGAGGGCACACTGCGGGTGAATCTTACATCCTACAGAGGAGACACTGCAAGTGAATCTTACATCCTACAGGGGGGACACTGCTGTGACAATTGCGGCATCAGACCCCAGCCGTTCTCACCAAACTCGTGACCGAAGGACTAGCCAATCTAAAACTGCGCTGTCACATGCGTAACAATGCCACGCCCAGCTGTACTCTGCACACAGATTTTCCAGCTAATGGACCACAATCTGTGTATCTGCAGCCTGGGAGCGATTGTTACTGGGTCAGGTTAATTACGCAATTAACCCTTCACACTGCCACCACCTCCTTTTTGTATAGAGAAAGAGATAACTCGGCAATATCAGTAATAACACTATGATGATTGGATAATCGTCTGTATGCCACTGTCACCGCAGGCAGGGTATACAGAGGGTTAAACACACAGTAGCGCTCTTCAGAGGCAGGGGTTCGTAGTTTGCATTAAAGAGCTTTAGAAACAGTTCAACACTTTCAGAAAGTAAGATTTATTAATAAAATGTCAAAAGGGTACAATAAAAATATTAACAGAAAAAGACGTAACCAATATATATAAATATACAGAGAACAATAACACAGCAAAGAGAAAACAGAAAGGAATTTAGATAGATAAAGTACTTGCCAAAAGCCTTGGGTTAAGCAGCTTTCACGTTTCAGAGCAGAAGGGCGCCTTATCTCACAAAGTTGGTTCCTGATGTTAAAAGGGAGATTTCTTCAACTTTGCTCAACTCAGCTTTTTATTTAGCTTTAAGCATAACAGCCTTTTTCTAGGAACTCAGCAGGGTGTCTCCCTGAAGCAGAGAACCAATCGCCTCATTTGGGGAGGGAGTTGTAGGCAGGAAGCTCAGGCTCTGACCAAAGCCCTCACAAATTATACTATGGTCAATAACTTTTCCTAGGTACATTTCACATTCCACCCACAAGTAGATTAATCCGCAGAATCATCTGCTGAACGTCTAGATATGAAATATGACATACCTGCTGGGACGGTTAAGGAGATGTCATTTACTGCTCTCCTGGAGCTGTCAGCTAGGGGGTGTAATATATCAGACGACTTGTATTAAAGTGAGCCGTCCGAATATGTGCTCCATGTTTGTGTAATTATTTCCTATTTGGAGATATAAAATTATATGGAAAAGTGAGTTTTTAAATGTAAGTCTGTTTCACAGCTAGCTGGAATGTCTTTTGAAGCTCAGTGAGGGCTTGGTTTATGGCTTTACGATGTCCCAGACTGAGCAGCTAACAGACATCCGGGCACCACCTAGGTTGGGGTTTTATAGCCCTCGAGCTCTCCCACTGAGCTTGACTGCCTGTGACCTCTGCCTCATCCAGACCACATGTCACTCAACAGAGAGGGAGGGGCATGAGGGAAGAGGAAGAGATACAAGATGCAGGGTTTGGAGCAAAATGGATGACCGCGTCCATCTCTGTGTGCATGAATGCTACAACTGCGGGTGAATCTTACATCCTACAGAGGAGACACTGCGGGTGAATCTTACAGCCTACAGAGGGGACACTGTGGGTGACTCTTACATCCTACAGAGGAGACACTGTGGGTAAATCTTACATCCTACAGAGGGGACACTGCGGGTGAATCTTACATCCTACAGAGGAGACACTGCGGGTGAATCTTACATCCTACAGAGGGGACACTGCGGGTGAATCTTACATCCTACAGAGGAGACACTGCGGGTAAATATTACATCCTACAGAGGGGACACTGCGGGTGAATCTTACATCCTACAGAGGGGACACTGCGGGTGAATCTTACATCCTACAGAGGGGACACTGCGGGTGAATCTTACATCCTACAGAGGGGACACTGCGGGTGAATCTTACATCCTACAGAGGGGACACTGCGGGTGAATCTTACATCCTACAGAGGGGACACTGCGGGTGAATCTTACATCCTACAGAGGAGACACTGCGGGTAAATCTTACATCCTACAGAGGGGACACTGCGGGTGAATCTTACATCCTACAGAGGAGACACTGCAAGTGAATCTTACATCCTACAGAGGAGACACTGCGGGTGAATCTTACATCCTACAGAGGGGACACTGCAAGTGAATCTTACATCCTACAGAGGGGACACTGCGGGTGAATCTTACATCCTACAGAGGGGACACTGCGGGTGAATCTTAAAGAGGGGACACTGCGAGTGAATCTAACATCCTACAGAAGGGACACTGCAGGTGAATCTTACATCCTACAGAAGAGACACTGCGGGTGAATCTTACATCTTGCAGAGGAGACACTGCGGGTGAATCTTACATCCTACAGAAGGGACACTGCAGGTGAATCTTACATCCTACAGAAGAGACACTGCGGGTGAATCTTACATCTTGCAGAGGAGACACTGCGGGTGATTCTTACATCTTACAGAGGTGACACTGCGGGTGAATCTTACATCTTGCAGAGGGGCACTGCAAGTGAATCTTACATCCTACAGAGGGGACACTGCAAGTGAATCTTACATCCTACAGAGGGGCACTGCAAGTGAATCTTACATCCTACAGAGGAGACACTGTGGGTGAATCTTACATCCTACAGAGGGGACACTGCAAGTGAATCTTACATCCTACAGAAGAGACACTGCGGGTGAATCTTACATCTTGCAGAGGAGACACTGCGGGTGATTCTTACATCTTACAGAGGGGACACTGCAAGTGAATTTTACATCCTACAGAGGAGACACTGCGGCTGAATCTTACATCCTACAAAGGAGACACTGCAGGTGAATCTTACATCCTACAGAGGGGACACTGCGGGTGAATCTTACATCCTACAGAGGGGACACTGCGGGTTAATCCTACATCCTACAGAGGAGACACTGCGGGTGAATCTTGCAGAGGAGACACTGCAGGTGAATCTTACATCCTACAGAGGGCACACTGCTGGTGAATCTTACATCCTACAGACGGCACACTGCGGGTGAATCTTACATCCTACAGAGGGCACACTGCGGGTGAATCTTACATCCTACAGAGGAGACACTGCGGGTGAATCTTACATCCTACAGAGGGGACACTGCGGGACAATCTTACATCCTACAGAGGGGACACTGCGGGTGAATCTTACATCTTACAGAGGGGACACTGCGGGTGAATCTTACATCTTACAGAGGAGACACTGCGGGTGAATCTTACATCTTACAGAGGAGACACTGCGGGTGAATCTTACATCCTACAGAGGAGACACTGCGGGTGAATCTTACATCCTACAGAGGGGACACTGCGGGTGAATCTTACATCCTACAGAGGGGACACTGTGGGTGAATCTTACATCCTACAGAGGGGACACTGCAAGTGAATCTTACATCCTACAGAAGAGACACTGCGGGTGAATCTTACATCTTGCAGAGGAGACACTGCGGGTGATTCTTACATCTTACAGAGGGGACACTGCAAGTGAATTTTACATCCTACAGAGGAGACACTGCGGCTGAATCTTACATCCTACAAAGGAGACACTGCAGGTGAATCTTACATCCTACAGAGGGGACACTGCGGGTGAATCTTACATCCTACAGAGGGGACACTGCGGGTTAATCCTACATCCTACAGAGGAGACACTGCGGGTGAATCTTGCAGAGGAGACACTGCAGGTGAATCTTACATCCTACAGAGGGCACACTGCTGGTGAATCTTACATCCTACAGACGGCACACTGCGGGTGAATCTTACATCCTACAGAGGGCACACTGCGGGTGAATCTTACATCCTACAGAGGAGACACTGCGGGTGAATCTTACATCCTACAGAGGGGACACTGCGGGACAATCTTACATCCTACAGAGGGGACACTGCGGGTGAATCTTACATCTTACAGAGGGGACACTGCGGGTGAATCTTACATCTTACAGAGGAGACACTGCGGGTGAATCTTACATCTTACAGAGGAGACACTGCGGGTGAATCTTACATCCTACAGAGGAGACACTGCGGGTGAATCTTACATCCTACAGAGGGGACACTGCGGGTGAATCTTAAATCCTACAGAGGGGACACTGTGGGTGAATCTTACATCCTACAGAGGGGACACTGCGGGTGAATCTTACATCCTACAGAGGGGACACTGCGGGTCAATCGTACATCCTACAGAGGAGACATTGCGGGACAATCTTACATCCTACAGAGGAGACACTGCGGGTGAATCTTACATCCTACAGACGGCACACTGCGGGTGAATCTTACATCCTACAGAGGGGACAATGCGGGTGATTCTTTCATCCTACAGAGGAGACACTGCGGGTGAATCTTACATCCTACAGAGGGGACACTGCGAGTGAATCTTACATCCTACAGAGGAGACACTGCGGGTGAATCTTACATCCTACAGAGGAGACACTGCGGGTGAATCTTACATCCCACAGAGGGAACACTGTGGGTGAATCTTACATGCTACAGGGGGAACACTGCGGGTGAATCTTACATCCTACAGAGGGGACACTGCGGGTGAATCTTACATCCTATAGAGGTGACACTGCGGGTGAATCTTACATCCTATAGAGGTGACACTGCCGGTGAATCTTACATCCTACAGAGGGAACACTGCGGGTGAATCTTACATCCTACAGAGGGGACACTGCGGGTGAATCTTACATCCTACAGAGGGGACACTGCGGGTGAATCTTACATCCTACAGAGGGGACACTGCGGGTGAATCTTACATCCTACAGAGGAGACACTGCGGGTGAATCTTACATCCCACAGAGGGAACACTGCGGTTGAATCTTACATCCGACAGAGGGAACACTGCGGGTGAATCTTACATCCGACAGAGGGAACACTGCGGGTGAATCTTACATCCGACAGAGGGAACACTGCGGGTGAATCTTACATCCTACAGAGGGAACACTGCAGGTGAATCTTACATCCTACAGAGGAGACACTGCAAGTGAATATTACATTTTACAGAGGAAACACTGCAAGTGAATCTTACATCCTACAGAGGAGATGCTGCGGGTGAATCTTACATCCTACAGAGGAGACACTGCGGGTGAATCTTACATCCTACAGAGGGGACACTGCGGGTGAATCTTACAGCCTACAGAGGGGACACTGCGGGTGACTCTTACATCCTACAGAGGAGACACTGTGGGTAAATCTTACAACCTACAGAGGGGACACTGCGGGTGAATCTTACATCCTACAGAGGAGACACTGCGGGTGAATCTTACATCCTACAGAGGGGACACTGCGGGTGAATCTTACATCCTACAGAGGAGACACTGCGGGTAAATATTACATCCTACAGAGGGGACACTGCGGGTGAATCTTACATCCTACAGAGGGGACACTGCGGGTGAATCTTACATCCTACAGAGGGGACACTGCGGGTGAATCTTACATCCTACAGAGGGGACACTGCGGGTGAATCTTACATCCTACAGAGGGGACACTGCGGGTGAATCTTACATCCTACAGAGGAGACACTGCGGGTAAATCTTACATCCTACAGAGGGGACACTGCGGGTGAATCTTACATCCTACAGAGGAGACACTGCGGGTAAATATTACATCCTACAGAGGGGACACTGCGGGTGAATCTTACATCCTACAGAGGGGACACTGCGGGTGAATCTTACATCCTACAGAGGGGACACTGCGGGTGAATCTTACATCCTACAGAGGAGACACTGCAAGTGAATCTTACATCCTACAGAGGAGACACTGCGGGTGAATCTTACATCCTACAGAGGGGACACTGCAAGTGAATCTTACATCCTACAGAGGGGACACTGCGGGTGAATCTTACATCCTACAGAGGGGACACTGCGGGTGAATCTTAAAGAGGGGACACTGCGAGTGAATCTAACATCCTACAGAAGGGACACTGCAGGTGAATCTTACTTCCTACAGAAGAGACACTGCGGGTGAATCTTACATCTTGCAGAGGAGACACTGCGGGTGAATCTTACATCCTACAGAAGGGACACTGCAGGTGAATCTTACATCTTGCAGAGGAGACACTGCGGGTGATTCTTACATCTTACAGAGGTGACACTGCGGGTGAATCTTACATCCTACAGAGGGGACACTGTGGGTGAATCTTACATCCTACAGAGGGGCACTGCAAGTGAATCTTACATCCTACAGAGGGGACACTGTGGGTGAATCTTACATCCTACAGAGGGGCACTGCAAGTGAATCTTACATCCTACAGAGGAGACACTGTGGGTGAATCTTACATCCTACAGAGGGGACACTGCAAGTGAATCTTACATCCTACAGAAGAGACACTGCGGGTGAATCTTACATCTTGCAGAGGAGACACTGCGGATGAATCTTACATCCTACAGAGGGGACACTGCGGCTGAATCTTACATCCTACAGAGGGGACACTGCGGGTTAATCCTACATCCTACAGAGGAGACACTGCGGGTGAATCTTGCAGAGGAGACACTGCAGGTGAATCTTACATCCTACAGAGGGCACACTGCTGGTGAATCTTACATCCTACAGAGGGGACACTGCGGGTGAATCTTACATCTTACAGAGGGGACACTGCGGGTGAATCTTACATCTTACAGAGGAGACACTGCGGGTGAATCTTACATCTTACAGAGGAGACACTGCGGGTGAATCTTACATCCTACAGAGGAGACACTGCGGGTGAATCTTACATCCTACAGAGGGGACACTGCGGGTGAATCTTACATCCTACAGAGGGGACACTGTGGGTGAATCTTACATCCTACAGAGGGGACACTGCGGGTGAATCTTACATCCTACAGACGGCACACTGCGGGTGAATCTTACATCCTACAGAGGGGACACTGCGGGTCAATCTTACATCCTACAGAGGGGACACTGCGGGTGAATCTTACATCCTACAGACGGCACACTGCGGGTGAATCTTACATCCTACAGACGGCACACTGCGGGTGAATCTTACATCCTACAGAGGAGACATTGCGGGACAATCTTACATCCTACAGAGGAGACACTGCGGGTGAATCTTACATCCTACAGAGGGGACACTGCGGCTGAATCTTACATCCTACAGAGGGGACACTGCGGGTTAATCCTACATCCTACAGAGGAGACACTGCGGGTGAATCTTGCAGAGGAGACACTGCAGGTGAATCTTACATCCTACAGAGGGCACACTGCTGGTGAATCTTACATCCTACAGAGGGGACACTGCGGGTGAATCTTACATCTTACAGAGGGGACACTGCGGGTGAATCTTACATCTTACAGAGGAGACACTGCGGGTGAATCTTACATCTTACAGAGGAGACACTGCGGGTGAATCTTACATCCTACAGAGGAGACACTGCGGGTGAATCTTACATCCTACAGAGGGGACACTGCGGGTGAATCTTACATCCTACAGAGGGGACACTGTGGGTGAATCTTACATCCTACAGAGGGGACACTGCGGGTGAATCTTACATCCTACAGACGGCACACTGCGGGTGAATCTTACATCCTACAGAGGGGACACTGCGGGTCAATCTTACATCCTACAGAGGGGACACTGCGGGTGAATCTTACATCCTACAGACGGCACACTGCGGGTGAATCTTACATCCTACAGACGGCACACTGCGGGTGAATCTTACATCCTACAGAGGAGACATTGCGGGACAATCTTACATCCTACAGAGGAGACACTGCGGGTGAATCTTACATCCTACAGACGGCACACTGCGGGTGAATCTTACATCCTACAGACGGCACACTGCGGGTGAATCTTACATCCTACAGAGGGGACAATGCGGGTGATTCTTTCATCCTACAGAGGAGACACTGCGGGTGAATCTTACATCCTACAGAGGGGACACTGCGAGTGAATCTTACATCCTACAGAGGAGACACTGCGGGTGAATCTTACATCCTACAGAGGAGACACTGCGGGTGAATCTTACATCCCACAGAGGGAACACTGTGGGTGAATCTTACATCCTACAGGGGGAACACTGCGGGTGAATCTTACATCCTACAGAGGGGACACTGCGGGTGAATCTTACATCCTATAGAGGTGACACTGCGGGTGAATCTTACATCCTATAGAGGTGACACTGCCGGTGAATCTTACATCCTACAGAGGGAACACTGCGGGTGAATCTTACATCCTACAGAGGGGACACTGCGGGTGAATCTTACATCCTACAGAGGGGACACTGCGGGTGAATCTTACATCCTACAGGGGGAACACTGCCGGTGAATCTTACATCCTACAGAGGGGACACTGCGGGTGAATCTTACATCCTACAGAGGAGACACTGCGGGTGAATCTTACATCCCACAGAGGGAACACTGCGGTTGAATCTTACATCCGACAGAGGGAACACTGCGGGTGAATCTTACATCCGACAGAGGGAACACTGCGGGTGAATCTTACATCCGACAGAGGGAACACTGCGGGTGAATCTTACATCCTACAGAGGGAACACTGCAGGTGAATCTTACATCCTACAGAGGAGACACTGCAAGTGAATATTACATTTTACAGAGGAAACACTGCAAGTGAATCTTACATCCTACAGAGGAGATGCTGCGGGTGAATCTTACATCCTACAGAGGAGACACTGCGGGTGAATCTTACATCCTACAGAGGGGACACTGCGGGTGAATCTTACATCCCACAGAGGGAACACTGCAGGTGAATCTTACATCCTACAGAGGGGACACTGCGGGTGAATCTTACATCCCACAGAGGGAACACTGCAGTTGAATCTTACATCCTACAGAGGGAACACTGCGGGTGAATCTTACATCCGACAGAGGGAACACTGCAGGTGAATCTTACATCCTACAGAGGAGACACTGCGGGTGAATCTTACATCCTACAGAGGGCACACTGCAGGTGAATCTTACATCCTACAGAAGAGACACTGCGGGTGAATCTTACATCTTGCAGAGGAGACACTGCAAGTGAATCTTACATCCTACAGAGGAGACACTGCGGGTGAATCTTACATCCTACAGAGGGGACACTGCAAGTGAATCTTACATCCTACAGAGGGGACACTGAGTGAATCTTACATCCTACAGAGGGCACACTGCGAGTGAATCTTACATCCTACAGAGGAGACACTGCGGGTGAATCTTACATCCTACAGAGGGCACACTGCGGGTGAATCTTACATCCTACAGAGGGCACACTGCCAGTGAATCTTACATCCTACAGAGGAGACACTGCGGGTGAATCTTACATCCTACAGAGGGCACACTGCCAGTGAATCTTACATCCTACAGAGGGAACACTGCGGGTGAATCTTACATCCTACAGACGGCACACTGCGGGTGAATCTTACATCCTACAGACGGCACACTGCGGGTGAATCTTACATCCTACAGAGGGAACACTGCGGGAGAATCTTACATCCTACAGAGGGAACACTGCGGGTGAATCTTACATCCCACAGAGGGAACACTGCGGGAGAATCTTACATCCCACAGAGGGAACACTGCGGGAGAATCTTACATCCTACAGAGGGAACACTGCGGGTGAATCTTACATCCTACAGAGGGGACACTGCGGGTGAATCTTACATCCTACAGAGGGGACACTGCGGGTGAATCTTACATCCTACAGAGGGGACACTGCGGGTGAATCTTACATCCGACAGAGGGAACACTGCGAGTGAATCTTACATCCTACAGAGGAGACACTGCGGGTGAATCTTACATCCTACAGAGGGAACACTGCAAGTGAATCTTATAGAGAGGAAAAGGGGGTCAGTGGGGGGAGTTATATACACGGGGGGGCATTAGGGGAGGGGGCAGTTATGTACACAGTGGGAGGATGGGGGGCAGGTTTGTACACGGGGGGGACAGTGGGGGGATGGTGGGAAGGTATGTACACAGTGGGGGGATGGGGAGGAGTTATGTACACAGTGGGGGGATGAGGAGGAGTTATGTACACAGTGGGGGGATGGGGAGGAGTTATGTACATAGTGGGGGGATGGGGAGGAGTTATGTACACAGTAGGGGGATGGGGGGCAGTTATGTACACAGGGGGGCAGTGGGGGGGAGTTATGTACATGGGGGGGTTATGTACGGGGGGGATTGGGGGCAGTTATGTACACAGGGGGGCAGTTATATACCTGGGGGGATGGGGGGCAGTTATGTTCACAATGGGGGAGGGGTAGTGGGGGGGAGTTATGTACACGGGGGAATGGGGAGGAGTTATGTACACGGGGGGCAGTGGGGGGGGGTTATGTACACGGGGGGTGCAGTGGGGGGATGGGGGGCTGTTATGTAAACATAGGGGACAGTGGGGGGATGGTGGGGACAGTTACATGTACGGGGGTGTCACTGACATTTAGGCGGGGATGACTCCCCGGCTCCTCCCCCCTATTATGTTGTTAAAGAAAATTCTCCAACTGAGGCTATCAATGATTGGATGGAAACTGAGTTCCCGTCTTACTGCTCCACGGAGTGGGTGACCATGAAGAACAGAGTCTCAGCCATGCTTATCATTGCTGGTGAGTGGTATGAATGGACGTCTGAATCTAGCGACATTCAGAAGATGGAAATGGAAATGTTCCTGGAGAGGGTGAAGCAAGTAAGGAAGGTTGTGGAGAACATGACCCAGGAAGCGGAATACTTCACAAACATGATATCTGCTTCTGTTAATGAAACGTCTCCAACCGCGCCTATCAATGGTTGGTATGAATGGATGGTCATTGGGCTCCCGTCATACTGCTCCAATGCGTGGGTGACCTTGAAGAACAGAGGCTCCACACTCATGTTTGTAGGAAAGACGACTGAGAAGACTGAATCTAGGGAGATTCTGAAAATGGAAATGGAAAAGTTTATAGAGAATGTGATGGAAACAAGGAAGGTTGTAGAGAATATGAGACAGGAATTAGTACAGTTTGGAATCATGAGATATGATGATGTTAATCAAAATTCTCCAACTGCGACTATTTAATGGTTGGTATGAATGGGTGGTCACTGAGCTCCCGTCATACTGCTCAACGGCGGAGGTGACCTTGAAGAACAGAGTCTCAACAATCCTCACCTATGTACGAAAGATGACTAAGAAGTTTGACTCTAAGAAGATTCAGATGATGGAAATGGAAAAGTTATTGGAGAAAGGTAAGAAAGTAAGGAAGGTTGTGGAGAATATGACACAGGTAATGGAACAAATTAGAAACACGACACCTGCTGTTGTTGATGAAAATTCTCCAACTGCGCCTATCAATGATTGGTATGAATGGACGGCCAATGGGCTCAAGTCGGAGTGCTTCAGGAGATGGAGGATCCTAAAGAAGAGAGTCTCACCGATTCTTATCAGTGCTGGTCATTGGTATGAATGGACGGTCGCTGGGCTCAAGTCAGAGGGCTTCAGGAGGTGGACAGTCTTGAAGAACAGAGTCTCACCGATTCTTATCAGTGCTGGTCATTGGTATGAATGGATGGCCACTGGGCTCCAATCATAAAGCTCCAAAGCGTGGGTGACCTTGAAGAACAGAGCCACAGACATGATTTTGGAAATTGCTCTTTAGTTTGCAGGTATGTATGTAGAGAAAGGCTAAAAAAAGCTGGAACTCTTCTTGACCTCTGGAGCCAAGAAGAGTTCTTTCCTTCTCTTCCAGGTTTTACCTTCCAAGACCAGGCCAAACCAGGGTCCTGGTTCAATCCCACGCCTGTGGCCCCTAAATCCCACAAACCTATAGACAAGTCCTCTTAAACATCCTGAAGGGACGCCCCCACTTTCCTAAGTGGGGGGGTGTCTGTTTGCCGTTGTGGACACCTGGTCTGCAAGAATCTCGGATGTTCAGGTAAGAGACGTGGTGCTCAGGGACTGCAAGCTAGAGTCTTGCTCTCTGCCCCCACACCCCGCTTCCTGTTGTCCAGCCTGCCTGTGTCCCTGCACAGACTAGCGGACCTCCATACTGCTCCTGCAGATCTGCTGACCCAAGGAGCCATTACCCTTGCACCAACAGAAGAAAGGTTTCCAGGTTTTACTCCAACCTTTTCCTTCTTCTAAAACCAAACAGACACATCTTCCCCCATACTGGATCTGACGGCTTTAGAAGAGAAGTATGGCCAAAGCTTGTTTGGCCATATGTCTCTTCTGGGTCACAGGAATGCATCAATTTTTGCACTCCTGTGACCCAGAATCAGCTGACAGCGGGCTAAAGTCCGCTGCTGGCTGACATCACAGAGCCACTTCAGGCTCTGGGAGAATCCCAACAATATTGTTGGGATCCACCCATCTGCCCGAGTGACAGCTGGCTCTGGCTCATGGCTGAGAGCTAAAGCCAGCTGCGCCCACTCCCCTCCATCCCAGTGAGTGCTGGAGGGGCAGAGCAGAGAGTCTCTAGGGGCTGCCTAAGGCTGGCCACAGAGGACTCGCTTTTTTTGATTAGCCAGTAGGCTGATCAAAAAAAGAGCCAAACGGATTCCTCCATCCACACAAGTGAGGTAGATGGAGGAATCCTCCCTGCTGGGACTTTGTATTCTGACAGCGGGACTCCTCTGATGTCAGAATACATTGATCAGTGACTGCAGCCGTTGATCAAAAAATGTTTTCCAGCTTTCCTGTTCAACAGAACCTTTTGTGATCAGCCAGCAGGCAGATCGAAAAGAGTCAAACAGATTCCTCCATCCACACACAAGTGAGGTAGATGGAGGAATCCTCCCTGCTGGGACTTTGTATTCTGACAGCGGGACTTCTCTGATGTCAGAATACATTGATCAGCGACTGCAGCCGATTGGCTGCAGCCGTTGATCAAAAAACGTTTTCCAGCTTTCCTGTTCAACAGAACTTGATCTAATGATTGACTTCTGTTGAATGGGGATGGCCATACATGGATCGACATTTGGCCGGTCTCTGCTCAATTCCGATCCATCTATGGCCAGATCCAGTATGGGACAGATGCCTACATTTGGTTTTGTAACAAGGAAAAAGTTGGGAGTGAAAACCGGGAAATCTTTCTGCCGTTGGTACGATGGTGACAACTCCTTGGATCAACCGATCTGCCGGAGCAGCATGGAGAAGCGCCAGTCTGTGTGGGGACACAGGGAGGCTGGACAACAGGAAGTGGGGAGGGTGGGGGGAGAGCGGAACTCCAGCTTGTAGCCCCTGGACACCACGTCACTTACCCGAGCTTCTGAGATGCCTGCTGACCAGGTACCGCAACAACCAACAGACGTCCCCCCACTTAGGGAAATGGGGAACTCCTTTTAGGACTATTTAAGAGGACCTGTCTGCAGGTTTGGGGGGTTTATGGGCCCCAGGCTTGTGACTGAACCTGGCCCCTGGCTTAGGTCTGGTCCTGGAGGTTGAAACCTGGGAGGAGAAAAAACTCTTCTTGGCTTCAAAGGCTGGAGGAGTCTTTCCAGCTTTTTTAGGCTTTTTCTGTTAGTGAAAACAAAACTTTCACTGCCGGGGACGTTCTTCATGGAGATGTCTATGGGTCAGGGTTGGAAATCACCAAAGAGACCTTCACCATCACAAGACATGAGCTGCAAGTGGATTATACATCGCTGTTCCACCGATCAATGTCTCAGATGAAGAGTTCTCTGCATGTTCACAGACAGGACATTCAACGTAGGAAAGAACATGGACAATGTCAACGAACCCCTCCATGTCATAATGGAGAGCTGAAGGCAACATCTCTAAGTTCTATTGGATATCCTCCACCTCCCAAGCGCTTTGAGGGGACATAATGGATTTACCCTGCTCAGCGGGGGCGGGCCTCAGAGAACAGAGGCCAAATATGGGCAGTACAGAGGCTAAGTGGTTAGCCTTGCAGCACTGGGGTCATCGGTTCAAATCCTGACCAAGACACTATCTGCATGGAGTTTGTATGTTCTCCCTGTGCTTGCGTGGGTTTCCTCCGGGTACTCCGGTTTCCTCCCACACTTCAAAGACATGCTACCTAGTGCTGGTGGTGCAGTGGTTAGCACACCTGCTTTGCAAGCAGTAGACTCGGGTTGGATTCCCGGCCAACACAATCTCCAAATTCTTTGAGTCCCCAGAGAGGAAAGCGCTATACAAGTCCTACGCTGAGGATATATTAGAGGTGGAATCAACGTTCTACTGAATGGAATGAAGCGAATGTGTCGCATGTTTGAGGGAGAATGAAAATCTTCCCCCAGAATCTTTAGAAGCCGAAGACACCAACCGACAGAAGACGCTCAGTCCTCGCCGTGTCCATCACATGACAGGGACTTCCTGCACAGACGTCCCCCCAGCAGGAAGATGACACTGACATGTGACCATCCTGCAACTCACAGACATCTCTACTGACCTATTGGACACCACTGAGTTACACTGCTCTGCGGGGGCGGGACTTACAGCACAGAGGCCGCCCATGCTGAGCCATTATTAGTGCCAGAATAAAAGATTCCACCAAAATTCTGGAAGCGAATGTGTGCTACTTCTGTATAGAGTTGGTTTTTTCTCATGCTCGGGTATAAAAGGTGTGAATCATTTCTTTCTTCCAGGTGAATATGTAGTACTGACTCTGACATCTGTAGATTCCCATTTACACCCGGCAGCTGCACTTCACCTGTTTTCAGCGTTGTCCCTAAATTGTATTGTAATCCAAAAATGGTTTTATTTCTAGCTTTGGATAGAGTGGGGGAGGATTAGGACCCCTGTCAGGTTTCTTCTGCTCTCTGGGGCCCCATTAGAGAGATTTCCCTCACTTCCTGTCCTGGTGACAACGATTTTACACATTTTTATGACTCAAGTCTTATCATAAACGGGACAAATTATAGAAGAAAAAAGTGACGTATATTAAAAGACAAAACTTTTCCTTTTGATTTCAGGCAGAATGAGGGGTTCGGGGTTTTCTGTGTTCAGAAGATTTCCCTTCACTTCCTGTTCTATAAACACAACAAAAAGTGAAAGGAAATCTCTCCAAAATGTGAGGAAATCTCTCAGTTTTCACTGGAACCGGTGTCCCCATTGGAAGATTTCCCCTCGATTCCTTTTATAAAATATTGGATTTCCCATCACTTTCTGTCTCAGTGACACCAGGACAGATAGAGGGTGGATCTTCCCAGCGGGGACACAGACTCCACCATAACCCTGACGGGGTCTAACTCTTCTCCACTCCATCCAAAAAAAAAAATGAATTGATTTCGGAGATCCTGGAGGTTTTTCCCCGCCGCGGTTTTTGTTAAAGATATAAAATAATGAGGCTTATGGGGCATTTTTTGGTACAACAAGTCCAGGATAGGAGGGAGGAGCTTCTGTAGCTCTCGGCAGACATTTATCGTCCATTAAAATGTTTCAAAAATGTCAAATAAAAATCGAAAACAAACCAATTTAATAAAAATAAAATGGAAATCCATTTGTTAATCAAGAGGTCACATGACTACTATTCAGCGCTGTATCCCAGACTCTGAGACGATCGGCAGCTTCTGATGTGGGGGGAGGGGGGTACCCCATCCCATTGGCCCGGCCATGCCTGTTGGACTCAGCCTATCCCTAGGAAGGACTACACCCCGCCGCTGCCACCACAGGACAAGAGGAAGGACTGGGGACATCAGAAGGCCTTTGGAAGAACAGAAGTGGAATTGTAGGCGGCTGCTTTCTAGAAATGGAAGAATATTGGGGAATAAGCGCTAAGCTGTCCTATCTATCCTCCTCCCCCGACACCCTGAACTCACCTTCACCGAATGTTCATCTCTGACCCAGACAGAGGCTGATCGATCGTTTCCTCATCTCATCCCTCAGTCACTATGTCTGCAAGACGAACAAGAAGACCTTGGTCAGCCATAGACATCAACCTCCTTCATCTCCTTCTACACATCACACACATGGACAGATGAGTGACAGCCGTCCATACACGGCTCAGCAAACACTGGGATAGGGCCATCTACAGGTGAAACTCCAAAAATGAGAATCTGGTGCATTCATTCATTCATTCATTCATTTATTTTAGTGCAGCAACTTAAAAGGTGAAACTAATATATGAGACTCATTACATGCAAAGCAAGATAGTTCAAGCCGTGATTTGTCATCATTGTGATGATTATGGCTTACAGCTCATGAAAACCCCAAATCCACAATCTCAGAAAATGAGAATATTGTGAAAAGGTGGAATAATCTCGGCTCAAAGTGTCCCACTCTAATCAGCTCATTCAGCCATAACACCTGCAAAGGGTTCCTGAGCCTTTAAATGGTCTCTCAGTCTGGTTCAGTAAGAATCACAATCATGGGAAAGACTGCTGACCTGACACCATCACTGACACCCTCCATAAGGAGGGAATTGCAGAAGAAGTTGGATGTTCCCAAAGTGCTGTATCAAAGCACATTAATAGAAAGTTATGTGGAAGGGAAAAGTGTGGAAGAAAAAAGGTGCACAAGCAGCAGGGATGATCGCAGCCTGGAGAGGATTGTCAGGAAAAGGCCATTCAAAAGTGTTGGGGACTTTCACAAGGAGTGGACTGAGGCTGGAGTCAGTGCATCAAGAGCCACCACACACAGATGGATCCTGGACATGGGCTTCAAATGTCGTATTCCTCTTGTCAAGCCGCTCCTGAACAACAAACAACGTCAGAAGCATCTTACCTGGGCTAAAGAAAAACAGTCCTGGTCTGCTGCTCAGTGGTCCAAATTCCTCTTTTCTGATGAGAGCAACTTTTGCATCTCATTTGGAAACCAAGGACTCCGAGTATGGAGGAAGAATGGAGAGGCACAAGGACCCGGAGTATGGAGGAAGAATGGAGAGGCCCAAGGACCCCGAGTATGGAGGAAGAATGTAGAGGCCCAAGGACCCCGAGTATGGAGGAAGAACGGAGAGGCCCAAGGACCCCGAGTATGGAGGAAGAATGGAGAGGCCCAAGGACCCCGAGTATGGAGGAAGAATGGAGAGGCCCAAGAACCCCGAGTATGGAGGAAGAATGGAGAGGCCCAAGGACCCGGAGTATGGAGGAAGAATGGAGAGGCCCAAGGACCCGGAGTATGGAGGAAGAATGGAGAGGCACAAGGACCCCGAGTATGGAGGAAGAATGGAGAGGCACAAGGACCCCGAGTATGGAGGAAGAATGGAGAGGCACAAGGACCCCAAGTGTGGAGGAAGAATGGAGAGGCCCAAGGACCCCGAGTATGGAGGAAGAATGGAGAGGCCCAAGGACCCCGAGTATGGAGGAAGAATGGAGAGGCACAAGGACCCGGAGTATGGAGGAAGAATGGAGAGGCCCAAGGACCCGGAGTATGGAGGAAGAATGGAGAGGCACAAGGACCCTGAGTATGGAGGAAGAATGGAGAGGCACAAGGACCCCGAGTATGGAGGAAGAATGGAGAGGCACAAGGACCCCAAGTGTGGAGGAAGAATGGAGAGGCCCAAGGACCCCGAGTATGGAGGAAGAATGGAGAGGCCCAAGGACCCCGAGTATGGAGGAAGAATGGAGAGGCCCAAGGACCCCGAGTATGGAGGAAGAATGGAGAGGCACACACTACAAGATGCTTGAAGTCCAGTGTGAAGTTTCCACAGTCTGTGTTGATTTGGGGAGCCATGTCATCTGCTGGTGTTGGTCCTCTGTGCTTCATTAAGTCCAGGGTCACCGCAGCCGTCTACCAGGAGATTTTGGAGCACTTCATGCTTCCTTCAGCAGACGAGCTTTATGGGGACGCTGACTTCATTTTCCAGCAGGACTTGGCACCTCCCACACTGCCAAAAGCACCAAAACCTGGTTCAATGACCGTGGGATTACTGTGCTTGATTGGCCAGCAAACTCGCCTGACCTGAACCCCATAGAGAATCTATGGGGCATTGCCAAGAGAAAGATGAGAGACATGAAACCGAACAATGCAGAAGAGCTGAAGGCAGCTATTGAAGCATCCTGGTCTTCCATAACACCTCAGCAGTGCCACAGGCTGATAGCTTCCATGCCACGCCGCATTGAGGCAGTAATTGCTGCAAAAGGGGCCCCAACCAAGTACTGAGTACCTATGCAGCTTCTACTTTTCAGAGGTGCGATATTGTTCTATGTACAATCCGTGTTTTATTGATTGCATGGAATATTCTCATTTTCTGAGATTGTGGATTTGGGGGTTTCATGAGCTGTAAGCCATAATCATCACAATGATGACAAATCACGGCTTGAACTATCTTGCTTTGCATGGAATGAGTCTCATATATTAGTTTCACCTTTTAAGTTGCTGCACTGAAATCAATGAACTTTTGCACCATATTCTCATTTTTCGAGTTTCACCTGTATATGACTGACATGTGAGAACCCCTCCCCCGCCATACATTCTACATGGCCAAAAGTATGTGAACCCCTCCCCTCCAGATGATGGAGCTCAGGTGTCTCCAGTGAAGGGTCCTGGTAATCCTCCATCATACAAAGACATTGGAGACAATTGTGCTCTTCCAGCCTTGTGGTAACAGTTTGGTGAAGACCCTTTTCTGTCCCCCCATGACTGTCCCCCGTGTACAAAGCCAGCTCCATAAATACATGGATGACCAGTTTGGTGCGGAGGAACTCCAGTGTCCTGTACAGAGCCCTAACCACAACCCTACTTTTGCTATAAGGTCTTCTCACCCAACATCAGTACCTGCCCTCAACCCTACGGAACACGTCTGTCATAAGGTCTCCTCACCACAATAGTGTTCAGTAGGGGTGAGGTCATGGAGGAACTCGAATGTCCTGTACAGAGCCCTGACCTCTCCCTACTGAACACCTTTGGGGTGGAGTGTGGATGGTGAGCCAGGTCTTCTCACCCAACATCAGTCCTGACCTCAACCCTACAGAACACGTCTGGCATGAAGTCTCCTCACCCCAATGGTGTTTAGTAGAGACACCCTCTAAGATCTTGTAGGAAACCTTCCCATAAGAGTGGAGGATGCTACAGGCACAAAGGGGGCAACTCCATATTCATGGCCATGAGGGAGGGGGGCCAACTCCATATTAATGGCCATGGCTCTGGAATGTGATATCAGAGTCTATGGAAGATGTATAGTAAGTTTATGGAAGGGTTGTAGAAGACCTATGGAAGATATACCCCCGTTAGTTGCTGTGGCACCAGACAAAGGTGTACACATGCCGCAGTAGGAATTACACCCCCTGATGCTTTTGGTGGGGGCTACCGCCTGCCAATAGCATACTATTCAAGTAAATGGGGCCACTCTGCAAGCGGCCCGAAACTGCATGCTTCTTCGGGGTCCAAGGGGTTAAAGCAGGTGGTGAGAAAGCAACACAATGCTGCCTGCTTTAACCCCTTCTTTGCTGTACTGCACAAGGTTGCTGGGCACTTGCAGAGCGGTCTCATTCATTTGATTAGGTCATGCTTGGCAGGTGCTACACCCACCAACCATGACAGGGCGTATAAGTCCTGCTTCAGGCCGCAACATGTTTACACCTCTGGCCACTGCAGCTAAAGGGGGTACGGTTGGGGCGGGGGTGGTAAAATCATGCCTTAACTACGTGGTTTTACCACCCCCAACTGCAAATGTAAATTAACCCTTACTGTTCTTAGCCTATCTATGGAAGGTCTGTGGTCTCTATGGTGATCCTATGAAAGAACTGTAGTCTCTATGGCGATTGTTTGGAAGATCTGTGGTCTCTATGGTGATCCTGTAGACTTCAATGGGAGGTCTGTGGTCTCTATGGTGATCCTTTGAGAGGTCTCTGGTCTGTTATCTGATTCTATGGGAGGTCTGTGGTCTCCATGGTGATCCTATGGGAGGTCTGTGTTATTTATGGTGATTCTATGGGAGGTCTGTGGTCTCTATGGTGATTCTATGAAAGGTCTGTAGTCTCTATGGCGATCCAATGGGAGATCTGTGGTCTCTATGGTGATCCTATGGAATGTCTCTGGTCTCTATAGTGATCCCACGGAAGGTCTCTGGTCTCTATAGTGATCCCACGGAAGGTCTCTGGTCTCTATGGTGATCCTATGGGAGGTTTCTGGTCTCTATGGTGATCCTATAGGAGGTTTCTGGTCTCTATGGTCATCCTATGGAAGGTCTCTGGTCTCTATGGTGATCCTATGGAAGGTCTGTGGTCTCTAGGGTGATCCAATGGGAGATCTGTGGTCTCTATGGTAATTCTATGGGAGGTCTGAGGCCTCTATGGTAATTCTATGGGAGGTCTGTGGTCTCTATGGTGATCCTATGGGAAGTCTGTGGTACCTATGGTGATCCTATGGGAGGTCTGTGGTCTCTAGGGTGATCCTATGGGAGGTTTCTAGTCTCTATGGTGATCCTATGAGAGGTCTGTTGTATTTATGGTGATTCTATGGTCTCTATGGTGATCCTATGGGAGGTCTGTGGTCTCTACGGTGATCCTATGGAAGGTGTCTGGTCTCTATGGTAGGTTTCTAGTCTCTATGGTGATCCCATGAGAGGACTGTTGTATTTATGGTCATCCTATGGGAGGTTTCTAGTCTCTATGGTGATCCTATGGAAGGTCTCTGGTATCTATGGTGATCCTATGGAAGATCTCTGGTCTCTATGGTGATCCTATGGGAGGTCTCTGGTCTCCATGGTAGGTCTCTGGTCTCTATGGTGATCCTATGGGAGGTTTCTTGTCTCTATGGTGATCCTATGGAAGGTCTCTGCTCTCTATGGTGATCCTATGAGAGATCTCTGGTCTCTATGGTAGATCTCTGGTCTCTATGGTGATCCTATGGGAGGTTTCTGGTCTCTATGGTGATCCTATGGGAGGTTTCTGGCCTCTATGGTGATCCTATGAGAGGTCTGTTGTATTTATGGTAATCCTATGGGAGGTTTCTAGTCTCTATGGTGATCCTATGGGAGGTCTGTTGTATTTATGGTGATCCTATGGAAGGTCTCTGGTCTCTATGGTGATCCTATGGGAGGTCTCTGGTCTCTATGGTCATCCTATGGAAGGTCTCTGGTCTCTATGGTCATCCTATGGAAGGTCTGTGGTCTCTATGGTGATCCTATGGAAGGTCTGTGGTCTCTATGGTGATCCTATGGAAGGTCTCTGGTCTCTATGGTGATCCTATGGAAGGTCTGTGGTCTCTATGGTGATCCTATGGGAGGTTTCTGGTCTCTATGGTGATCCTATGGAAGGTCTGTGGTCTCTATGGTGATCCTGTGGGAGGTCTCTGGTCTCTAGGGTGATCCTATGGGAGGTTTCTGGTCTCTATGGTGATCCTATGGGAGGTTCCTGGTCTCTATGGTGATCCAATGGGAGGTCTCTGGTCTCTATGGTGATCCTATGGTGTCTCTATGGAGATCCTATAGATTTCTATGGGGAATATACCCAGCGGCCTCCTTTGTGGCGAGGAGGGAAGAGGCCTTCAATACCCTCCAATCAGATTTCGCGGACGAGGCTACGTCAATCTACCAGGCAACCACTTCCCCGTGCGGCCAGGCTGGCCAATGAGAAAATAGTGTGAGGTGAGGCGGCAGCCAATGGGAGCGCAGGATGCGGGTGGGGGAAGGAAGCGCCAATTTAATGCGTCTCTCTCTCTTGCTCTCCCCGGACAAGATGGCGGCCGCGGCTTTGTTTGTGCTGAGCGCCGTGTGAGGGGGGAGGGGAGGAGCCCGGCCTGGGGAGTCTCACTTCTCTGTCTTCATCCTCTGCCTGCCCGGGAATGGACGGACGTCGGTGAGAGGAAGGCCGAGCGGAGAGCCGGGGGCCGGGGAGCGACATGACAGCTGAGCCCAAGAGGTAGGCCGCATCTCCCGCCATCACCCGGGGTCCAAACAGGGGGCGGGGATAGGGAACTGGGGGGACACAGGGGGCGGGGACCGGGGAGGACAGGTGTGGGGGGCCCTACTGTAGGTGGAGTTAAAGGTGTCCAGGCCTGGGGTCGCATTGGGGGGTGGAGCTACAGGTGTCCAGGCCTGGGGGGCCCAAGTGGGGGGTAGAGTCTCTAGCGTGACCCCACAGAGCTGATTGTCTCATCCATCATGGCTGCCAGAGGGACCCCAAATGAGGAAATTGGAGCTCATCCTATGGAGGTGACCCCACGTATACTGTCCCCCGCATCGTCCTATGGAGGTGACCCCACGTATACTGTCCCCCGCATCGTCCTATGGAGGTGACCCCACGTATACTGTCCCCCGCATCGTCCTATGGAGGTGACCCCACGTATACTGTCCCCCGCATCGTCCTATGGAGGTGACCCCACGTATACTGTCCCCCGCATCGTCCTATGGAGGTGACCCCACGTATACTGTCCCCCGCATCGTCCTATGGAGGTGACCCCACGTATACTGTCCCCCGCATCGTCCTATGGAGGTGACCCCACGTATACTGTCCCCCGCATCGTCCTATGGAGGTGACCCCACGTATACTGTCCCCCGCATCGTCCTATGGAGGTGACCCCACGTATACTGTCCCCCCGCATCGTCTTATGGAGGTGACCCCACGTATACTGTCCCCCCGCATCGTCTTATGGAGGTGACCCCACGTATACTGTCCCCCGCATCGTCCTATGGAGGTGACCCCACGTATACTGTCCCCCGCATCGTCCTATGGAGGTGACCCCACGTATACTGTCCCCCGCATCGTCCTATGGAGGTGACCCCACGTATACTGTCCCCCGCATCGTCCTATGGAGGTGACCCCACGTATACTGTCCCCCGCATCGTCCTATGGAGGTGACCCCACGTATACTGTCCCCCGCATCGTCCTATGGAGGTGACCCCACGTATACTGTCCCCCGCATCGTCCTATGGAGGTGACCCCACGTATACTGTCCCCCCGCATCGTCCTATGGAGGTGACCCCACGTATACTGTCCCCCCGCATCGTCCTATGGAGGTGACCCCACGTATACTGTCCCCCCGCATCGTCCTATGGAGGTGACCCCACGTATACTGTCCCCCCGCATCGTCCTATGGAGGTGACCCCACGTATACTGTCCCCCCGCATCGTCCTATGGAGGTGACCCCACGTATACTGTCCCCCCGCATCGTCCTATGGAGGTGACCCCACGTATACTGTCCCCCCGCATCGTCCTATGGAGGTGACCCCACGTATACTGTCCCCCCGCATCGTCCTATGGAGGTGACCCCACGTATACTGTCCCCCCGCATCGTCCTATGGAGGTGACCCCACGTATACTGTCCCCCCGCATCGTCCTATGGAGGTGACCCCACGTATACTGTCCCCCCGCATCGTCCTATGGAGGTGACCCCACGTATACTGTCCCCCCGCATCGTCCTATGGAGGTGACCCCACGTATACTGTCCCCCCGCATCGTCCTATGGAGGTGACCCCGCGTATACTGTCCCCCGCATCGTCTTATGGAGGTGACCCCACGTATACTGTCCCCCGCATCGTCTTATGGAGGTGACCCCGCGTATACTGTCCCCCGCATCGTCTTATGGAGGTGACCCCACGTATACTGTCCCCCGCATCGTCCTATGGAGGTGACCCCGCGTATACTGTCCCCCCGCATCGTCCTATGGAGGTGACCCCACGTATACTGTCCCCCGCATCGTCTTATGGAGGTGACCCCACGTATACTGTCCCCCCGCATCGTCCTATGGAGGTGATCCCACGTATACTGTCCCCCGCATCGTCTTATGGAGGTGACCCCACGTATACTGTCCCCCGCATCGTCCTATGGAGGTGACCCCACGTATACTATCCCCCCCCCCGCATCGTCCTACGGAGGTGACCCCACTTTTACTATCCCCCCCCCATCGTCCTACGGAGGTGACCCCACGTATACTATCCCCCCCCCCCCCTCATCGTCCTACGGAGGTGACCCCACGTTTACTGTCCCCCCCCCCTCATCGTCCTACGGAGGTGACCCCACGTGTACTGTTTCCCCCCCCCCCATCGTACTACGGAGGTGACCCCACGTGTACTGTCCCCCCCCCCTCATCGTCCTACGGAGGTGACCCCACGTGTACTGTCCCCCCCCCCTCATCGTCCTACGGAGGTGACCCCACGTGTACTGTCCCCCCCCCTCATCGTCCTACGGAGGTGACCCCACGTGTACTGTCCCCCCCCCTCATCGTCCTACGGAGGTGACCCCACGTGTACTGTCCCCCCCCCTCATCGTCCTACGGAGGTGACCCCACGTGTACTGTCCCCCCCCCTCATCGTCCTACGGAGGTGACCCCACGTGTACTGTCCCCCCCCCTCATCGTCCTACGGAGGTGACCCCACGTGTACTGTCCCCCCCTCATCGTCCTACGGAGGTGACCCCACGTGTACTGTCCCCCCCCCTCATCGTCCTACGGAGGTGACCCCACGTGTACTGTCCCCCCCCCTCATCGTCCTACGGAGGTGACCCCACGTGTACTGTCCCCCCCCCCTCATCGTCCTACGGAGGTGACCCCACGTGTACTGTCCCCCCCCCCTCATCGTCCTACGGAGGTGACCCCACGTGTACTGTCCCCCCCCCCTCATCGTCCTACGGAGGTGACCCCACGTGTACTGTCCCCCCCTCATCGTCCTACGGAGGTGACCCCACGTGTACTGTCCCCCCCCCTCATCGTCCTACGGAGGTGACCCCACGTGTACTGTCCCCCCCCCCCTCATCGGCCTACGGAGGTGACCCCACGTGTACTGTCCCCCCCCCCCCCCCCTCATCGTCCTACGGAGGTGACCCCACGTGTACTGTCCCCCCCCCCTCATCGTCCTACGGAGGTGACCCCACGTGTACTGTCCCCCCCCCCCTCATCGTCCTACGGAGGTGACCCCACGTGTACTGTCCCCCCCCCTCATCGTCCTACGGAGGTGACCCCACGTGTACTGTCCCCCCCCCTCATCGTCCTACGGAGGTGACCCCACGTGTACTGTCCCCCCCCCTCATCGTCCTACGGAGGTGACCCCACGTGTACTGTCCCCCCCCTCATCGTCCTACGGAGGTGACCCCACGTGTACTGTCCCCCCCCCCCCCCTCATCGTCCTACGGAGGTGACCCCACGTGTACTGTCCCCCCCCCCCCTCATCGTCCTACGGAGGTGACCCCACGTGTACTGTCCCCCCCCCTCATCGTCCTACGGAGGTGACCCCACGTGTACTGTCCCCCCCCCTCATCGTCCTACGGAGGTGACCCCACGTGTACTGTCCCCCCCCCTCATCGTCCTACGGAGGTGACCCCACGTGTACTGTCCCCCCCTCATCGTCCTACGGAGGTGACCCCACGTGTACTGTCCCCCCCTCATCGTCCTACGGAGGTGACCCCACGTGTACTGTCCCCCCCTCATCGTCCTACGGAGGTGACCCCACGTGTACTGTCCCCCCCTCATCGTCCTACGGAGGTGACCCCACGTGTACTGTCCCCCCCCCCCCCCATCGTACTACGGAGGTGACCCCACGTGTACTGTCCCCCCCTCATCGTCCTACGGAGGTGACCCCACGTGTACTGTCCCCCCCTCATCGTCCTACGGAGGTGACCCCACGTGTACTGTCCCCCCCTCATCGTCCTACGGAGGTGACCCCACGTGTACTGTCCCCCCCCCCCCCTCATCGTCCTACGGAGGTGACCCCACGTGTACTGTCCCCCCCCTCATCGTCCTACGGAGGTGACCCCACGTGTACTGTCCCCCCCCTCATCGTCCTACGGAGGTGACCCCACGTGTACTGTCCCCCCCTCATCGTCCTACGGAGGTGTCCCCCCCCCCTCATCGTCCTACGGAGGTGACCCCACGTGTACTGTCCCCCCCTCATCGTCCTACGGAGGTGACCCCACGTGTACTGTCCCCCCCCCTCATCGTCCTACGGAGGTGACCCCACGTGTACTGTCCCCCCCCCTCATCGTCCTACGGAGGTGACCCCACGTGTACTGTCCCCCCCCCTCATCGTCCTACGGAGATGACCCCACGTGTACTGTCCCCCCCCCTCATCGTCCTACGGAGGTGACCCCACGTGTACTGTCCCCCCCCCCTCATCGTCCTACGGAGGTGACCCCACGTGTACTGTCCCCCCCCCTCATCGTCCTACGGAGGTGACCCCACGTGTACTGTCCCCCCCCTCATCGTCCTACGGAGGTGACCCCACGTGTACTGTCCCCCCCTCATCGTCCTACGGAGGTGACCCCACGTGTACTGTCCCCCCCCCTCATCGTCCTACGGAGGTGACCCCACGTGTACTGTCCCCCCCCCTCATCGTCCTACGGAGGTGACCCCACGTGTACTGTCCCCCCCCCCTCATCGTCCTACGGAGGTGACCCCACGTGTACTGTCCCCCCCCCCTCATCGTCCTACGGAGGTGACCCCACGTGTACTGTCCCCCCCCCCTCATCGTC
This sequence comes from Staurois parvus, assembly GCF_062004578.1. NCBI lineage: Eukaryota > Metazoa > Chordata > Amphibia > Anura > Ranidae > Staurois > Staurois parvus. Next base: position 71,575 of record NW_028320002.1, read on the forward strand.
CTACGGAGGTGACCCCACGTGTACTGTCCCCCCCCCCTCATCGTCCTACGGAGGTGACCCCACGTGTACTGTCCCCCCCCTCATCGTCCTACGGAGGTGACCCCACGTGTACTGTCCCCCCCCCCCCTCATCGGCCTACGGAGGTGACCCCACGTGTACTGGCCCCCCCCCCCCCCCCCTCATCGTCCTACGGAGGTGACCCCACGTGTACTGTCCCCCCCCCCTCATCGTCCTACGGAGGTGACCCCACGTGTACTGTCCCCCCCCCTCATCGTCCTACGGAGGTGACCCCACGTGTACTGTCCCCCCCCCCCTCATCGTCCTACGGAGGTGACCCCACGTGTACTGTCCCCCCCCCTCATCGTCCTACGGAGGTGACCCCACGTGTACTGTCCCCCCCCCTCATCGTCCTACGGAGGTGACCCCACGTGTACTGTCCCCCCCCTCATCGTCCTACGGAGGTGACCCCACGTGTACTGTCCCCCCCCCCCCCCCCCCCTCATCGTCCTACGGAGGTGACCCCACGTGTACTGTCCCCCCCCCCCTCATCGTCCTACGGAGGTGACCCCACGTGTACTGTCCCCCCCCCCCCTCATCGTCCTACGGAGGTGACCCCACGTGTACTGTCCCCCCCCCCCCTCATCGTCCTACGGAGGTGACCCCACGTGTACTGTCCCCCCCCCTCATCGTCCTACGGAGGTGACCCCACGTGTACTGTCCCCCCCCCTCATCGTCCTACGGAGGTGACCCCACGTGTACTGTCCCCCCCTCATCGTCCTACGGAGGTGACCCCACGTGTACTGTCCCCCCCTCATCGTCCTACGGAGGTGACCCCACGTGTACTGTCCCCCCCTCATCGTCCTACGGAGGTGACCCCACGTGTACTGTCCCCCCCCCCCCCATCGTACTACGGAGGTGACCCCACGTGTACTGTCCCCCCTCATCATCCTACGGAGGTGACCCCACGTGTACTGTCCCCCCCTCATCGTCCTACGGAGGTGACCCCACGTGTACTGTCCCCCCCCCCCCTCATCGTCCTACGGAGGTGACCCCACGTGTACTGTCCCCCCCCTCATCGTCCTACGGAGGTGACCCCACGTGTACTGTCCCCCCCCTCATCGTCCTACGGAGGTGACCCCACGTGTACTGTCCCCCCCCTCATCGTCCTACGGAGGTGACCCCACGTGTACTGTCCCCCCCCCTCATCGTCCTACGGAGGTGACCCCACGTGTACTGTCCCCCCCTCATCGTCCTACGGAGGTGTCCCCCCCCCTCATCGTCCTACGGAGGTGACCCCACGTGTACTGTCCCCCCCTCATCGTCCTACGGAGGTGACCCCACGTGTACTGTCCCCCCCCTCATCGTCCTACGGAGGTGACCCCACGTGTACTGTCCCCCCCCCCTCATCGTCCTACGGAGGTGACCCCACGTGTACTGTCCCCCCCCCCTCATCGTCCTACGGAGATGACCCCACGTGTACTGTCCCCCCCCCTCATCGTCCTACGGAGGTGACCCCACGTGTACTGTCCCCCCCCCTCATCGTCCTACGGAGGTGACCCCCTCCCATATTATGAGTGTTCCCAGTGTAAAGATAAGTCATTGATGTGGGTGGGGTGGGGGAATGTGGGCGGTGCACAGATCTGTACATTCCGGTGTATTGGTGGAGAGGTGATGTGTCGGATGTGGGAGGAGTTGGGGGATGTGGGAGGAGTTGGGGGATGTGGGCGGTGCACAGACCTGTACACTTTGGTCGAGAGGTGACGGGTCGGGGAATGTGGGCGGTGCACAGATCTGTACATTCCGGTGTATTGGTGGAGAGGTGATGTGTCGGATGTGGGAGGAGTTGGGGGATGTGGGAGGAGTTGGGGGATGTGGGCGGTGCACAGACCTGTACACTTTGGTCGAGAGGTGACGGGTCGGGGAATGTGGGCGGTGCACAGATCTGTACATTCCGGTGTATTGGTGGAGAGGTGACATGTGGGCGGAGTTGGAATGTGGGCGGTGCACAGATCTGTACATTGCGGTGTATTGGTGGAGGTGATGTGGGCGGGGAATGTGGGCGGTTGCTGAGGTTACATTGAACACTCCCATTGTGATCTGGATGTAGCGGTTGTGGACAGAAGTGATCGTTGATTGGTTGCCATGTGTCGGGTTCCTCTGCTGCAGTAATATTAAGGCCCAGCTCCGACGTCGGCTCCGTGCCGGAGGTACAATACCAGGAAGTGAAGGATAAAGCCTCATGTCAGTGTTGGATGGAGGGGGAGATGAGCCCCCCCCCCCCCCCCCCCCCCCCGTCAGTGATGGATGGAGGGGGAGTTGAGCCCCCCCCCCCCCCCGGTCAGTGTTGGATGGAGGGGGAGATGAGCCCCCCCCGTCAGTGTTGGATGGAGGGGGAGTTGAGCCCCCCCCCCCCCCCCCCGGTCAGTGTTGGATGGAGGGGGAGATGAGCCCCCCCCCCCCCCGTCAGTGTTGGATGGAGGGGGAGATGAGCCCCCCCCCCCCCCGGTCAGCGTTGGATGGAGGGGGAGATGAGGCCCCCCCCGGTCAGCGTTGGATGGAGGGGGAGATGAGCCCCCCCCCGGGTCAGTGTTGGATGGAGGGGGAGATGAGCCCCCCCCCGGGTCAGTGTTGGATGGAGGGGGAGATGAGCCCCCCCCGTCAGTGTTGGATGGAGGGGGAGTTGAGCCCCCCCCCCCCCCCGGTCAGTGTTGGACGGAGGGGGAGATGAGCCCCCCCCGTCAGTGTTGGATGGAGGGGGAGTTGAGCCCCCCCCCCCCCGGTCAGTGTTGGATGGAGGGGGAGATGAGCCCCCCCCCCCCCCCCCCGTCAGTGTTGGATGGAGGGGGAGATGAGCCCCCCCCCCCCCGGTCAGTGTTGGATGGAGGGGGAGATGAGGCCCCCCCCGGTCAGCGTTGGATGGAGGGGGAGATGAGCCCCCCCCCGGGTCAGTGTTGGATGGAGGGGGAGATGAGCCCCCCCCGGGTCAGTGTTGGATGGAGGGGGAGATGAGCCCCCCCCCCCCCTGTCAGTGTTGGATGGAGGGGGAGATGAGCCCCCCCCCCCCCCTGTCAGTGTTGGATGGAGGGGGAGATGAGCCCCCCCCCCCCGGTCAGTGTTGGATGGAGGGGGAGATGAGGCCCCCCCCGGTCAGCGTTGGATGGAGGGGTGGAGGGGGAGATGAGCCCCCCCCCGGGTCAGCGTTGGATGGAGGGGGAGATGAGCCCCCCCCCGGGTCAGTGTTGGATGGAGGGGGAGATGAGCCCCCCCCGGGTCAGTGTTGGATGGAGGGGGAGATGAGCCCCCCCCCGGGTCAGTGTTGGATGGAGGGGGAGATGAGCCCCCCCCCGGGTCAGTGTTGGATGGAGGGGGAGATGAGGCCCCCCCCATCAGTGTTGGATGGAGGGGGGGATTGAGCCCCCCCCCCCATCAGTGTTGGATGGAGGGGGGGATTGAGCCCCCCCCCCATCAGTGTTGGATGGAGGGGGGGATTGAGCCCCCCCCCCCCGTCAGTGTTGGATGGAGGGGGGGATTGAGCCCCCCCCCCCCCGTCAGTGTTGGATGGAGGGGGGGATTGAGCCCCCCCCCCGTCAGTGTTGGATGGAGGGGGGGATTGAGCCCCCCCCGTCCCCCGTCAGTGTTGGATGGAGGGGGGGATTGAGCCCCCCCCCCCCCGTCAGTGTTGGATGGAGGGGGGGATTGAGCCCCCCCCCCCCATCAGTGTTGGATGGAGGGGGGGATTGAGCCCCCCCCCCCCCCGTCAGTGTTGGATGGAGGGGGGGATTGAGCCCCCCCCCGTCAGTGTTGGATGGAGGGGGGGATTGAGCCCCCCCCCCCCCGTCAGTGTTGGATGGAGGGGGGGATTGAGCCCCCCCCCCCCCCGTCAGTGTTGGATGGAGGGGGATTGAGCCCCCCCCCCCCCGTCAGTGTTGGATGGAGGGGGAGATGAGCCCCCCCCCCCGTCAGTGTTGGATGGAGGGGGAGATGAGCCCCCCCCCCCGTCAGTGTTTATTGCTTTCTGTGTCCCTGTGAGGGAGATTTCTCCTCTCCACTTCCTGTCCCATAGCCACACCAGGAAGTAAAGGGAAATCTCCCCCCAATGGGGCACAGATGGGCACAGCACAAAGCAAAACCCCTGTGATGGGCCCCTGAGGGCCCATTCCCACATTTGTCCACATGGAACGCTGCGGTCAGGGCAGTGACTGTTTTCTGTGTCCTCTGCAAACCAGAATGCTGAGATGTTCTGCGTCCCACAACCGTGCAGTATGATGCAGAATATCGCACCTCTTCTCTGCAGGCTCCCCTAATGACGTGTCCGTGTACCCTGCAAATAAAGTTCATTCACGCAGCACACTGCCTCCCCCTGGCACTGCCCGAGGGCCCGGGGTCAGTAGGGGGCCCCATGAGATGCCCCTGGTACCTTTCATTGGCTTTTCCATAGGCTTTTTTAGGTGTGGGTAAGGACATGGGCCCCATGATCCCCTATTGCCTGGGGGCCCCATGAGTTGTCGGCCTGCCCCCATCCATGCAATGTGTCTGCTGTGTCCTCCCCTGTAGGGTGGTCCTGTCTGCAGTCTGGCTCCTCCCCCCCCCCCCCCCCCCCATCCATGCTATGTGTTTGCTGTGTCCTCCCCCATAGGGTGGTCCTGGCTGCAGTCTGGCTCCTCCCCCCCCCCCCCCCCCCAATCCATGCTATGTGTGTGCTGTGTCCTCCCCCATAGGGTGGTCCTGGCTGCAGTCTGGCTCCTCCCCCCCCCAATCCATGCTATGTGTTTGCTGTGTCCTCCCCCATAGGGTGGTCCTGGCTGCAGTCTGGCTCCCCCCCCCCCCCCCCCCAATCCATGCTATGTGTTTGCTGTGTCCTCCCCCATAGGGTGGTCCTGGCTGCAGTCTGGCTCCTCCCCCCCCCCCCCCCCCCCATCCATGCTATGTGTTTGCTGTGTCCTCCCCCATAGGGTGGTCCTGGCTGCAGTCTGGCTCCTCCCCTGTAGGGTGGTCCTGTTTTCAGCTGGGAGTGGCTGGGAAGCTGCATGTGATGTGGCCAGGAAGCACATTTCTGTCCGAACTGAATTCTATTCTTTGTGGTGCAATTAGTGTCCGTGAGCACAAATCACACAGCAAAGAATCGCTATTGGCGGGTACTTGACTGAAAGTGTTGGTAGTCGTAGATGCCGGCATCGGTGGATCCGTACAGTTTGGTGGTCGCCGGCATCGGTGGATCCGTACAGTTTGGTGGTCGCCGGCATCGGTGGATCCGTACAGTTTGGTGGTCGCCGGCATCGGTGGATCCGTACAGTTTGGTGGTCGCCGGCATCGGTGGATCCGTACAGTTTGGTGGTCGCCGGCATCGGTGGATCCGTACAGTTTGGTGGTCGCCGGCATCGGTGGATCCGTACAGTTTGGTGGTCGCCTCCAGTGCTCCCTATACACAGGCTGTCTGTATAATGTACTCCCTCTCCTCCAGTGCTCCCTATACACAGGCTGTCTGTATAATGTACCCCCTCTCCTCCAGTGCTCCCTATACACAGGCTGTCTGTATAATGTACTCCCTCTCCTCCAGTGCTCCCTATACACAGGCTGTCTGTATAATGTACTCCCTCTCCTCCAGTGCTCCCTATACACAGGCTGTCTGTATAATGTACTCCCTCTCCAGTGCTCCCTATACACAGGCTGTCTGTATAATGTACTATTATTATACAGTATTTATAAAGCACCAATGGTTCGCTCAGCGCTGTACATTACAATGGGAGACAATACAATACATGAGGGGATCGAGGGCCCTGATCCTGGGAGCTTACAATCTAGGAGGGGGGGGATGGTGGCACAGGAGGAGATAGCTGTGGGGGATGGAGTGGTAGGAAGAGTGGAGGAGGGAGGCAAGTTAGCAGGGGGTGGGGTAGGCTTCCCTGAAGAGATGGGTTTTCAGGGTGCGCCTAAAGGAGAGGAGAGTAGGTGATAATCTGATGGGTTGGGGCAGGGAGTTCCAGAGGATGGGTGACACCCTGGAGAAGTCCTGGAGGCGGGCATGGGAGGAGGAGACTAGGGAACTAGAGAGAAGGAGGTCTTGTGAGGAGCGGAGTGTGCGTGTTGGGCGGTACTTGGATATTAGGTCAGTGATGTAGTTCGGGGCAGTATGGTGGACGGCTTTGTACATCAGTGTTAGGATTTTGAATTTGATCCGTTGTGCAATCGGAAGCCAGTGGAGGGATTGGCAGAGGGGGGTGGAGGACACTGAATGGAGGCCAGTGGAGGGATTGGCAGAGAGGGGTGGAGGACACTGAATGGAGGCCAGTGGAGGGATTGGCAGAGAGGGGTGGAGGACACTGAATGGAGGCCAGTGGAGGGATTGGTAGAGGGGGGTGGAGGCTAGTGGAGGGATTGGCAGAGAGGGGTGGAGGACACTGAGTGGAGGCCAGTGGAGGGATTGGCGGAGAGGGGTGGAGGACACTGAGTGGAGGCCAGTGGAGGGATTGGCAGAGGGGGGTGGCGGAGACGGAGCGGTTGGAAAGGTGAATGAGTCTGGCCGCCGTGTTCAGGATGGACTGAAGCGGGGATAGCCTGTGGCGGGGCAGGCCAGTGAGGAGGGAGTTGCAGTAGTCAAGTCGTGATATGATGAGGGAGTGGATGAGCTGTTTAGTGGTTTCTGGGGTTAGGAACACGTGGATTTTGGTGATGTTGCGGGGGCGGAGTCTGCATGTTGCGGGGGCGGAGTCTGCATGTTGCGGGGGCGGAGTCTGCATGTTGCGGGGGCGGAGTCTGCATAAGTTTGTTAATGATTGGACTTGGGGCTGGAAGGATAGGTTGGAGTCCACAATGACACCCAGTACTCTGGCCTGCGGGGAGGGACTGATGGTGGTGGTGTTGGATGTGATGGAGAAGTCAATGTTAATGTATGAAGACGTCTCCTCTTTGTTGTCCCCGGTGTTCCTGTTTTCCCTCTGCTCTCCTATTACTGACCACACTAGGCATGAGAGCTCAGCTTGGGGGGTGTATACAATGTGTTTGCATCAGGGGTGGACTGACCATTTTGGAAACTTGGGCACTGCCCGAGGGCCTGGGGTCAGTAGGGGGCCCCATGAGATGCCCCTGGTACCTTTTTTCATAGGCTTTTTTGAGTGTGGGCAAGGACACAGGGGCCCCATGATCCCCTATTGCCCGGGGGCCCCATGAGTTGTCCGTCCGCCCCTGGTTTGTATCTATAGACAGATGTTTCTATGTTACTCTGAATGTTTTACAAGGTGAGGGTCACGTGGACTTTTACTAAATGTTTTCTCTTCCTCCTCCAGTGAAAGCAAGTTAAACACATTGGTGCAGAAACTTCACGAATATTTAGCTCATTCCTCAGAGGAGTCTGAGGACACAACTTCACCGACCAGACAATCCGGGGCCAAGAGTGCAGCAAGGGCCAAATCCACACACAGACTGCTCCCTATGGAGACCAGCATGGAAGAGGTAAATCCCCGGGCAGTCCCCCTGTGTATGCACTCCTTGCCCCCCCCCCCCCTCCCCCTCCCCTGGCTGTAGGTACACCTCACTCCCACCCCCCCATGTAGGCACAGCTCACTCCACCCCCACCCCTGGTGTGTACACTCCTCAGCTTCCTGATCTTGGTAAGAGAAGTCCTCTTCCCGTCTCCTGATGGTTTGGTTTTGTTTCCTCCAGGGAGGATCCTCGGAGAAGACCAGACTCCTGGGATCATCTCGCTCCAAAAGGTAATCCTCCCGACTTCTATCATCATTCATCTGTTGGTGGATCCCAGACTGTCCCTGGAGACCGAATCTGAGCCTCAGAAACCGCCGACCCTCATTCCTCCAATCTGTCCACAGACACCATTTGTCTTCTGTCCTGGCTGCATTGTGAGATCCGCCGAGAATACAAAGTCGTACGACAATTACCCATTTCATTGATGTTTGATAGCGGAACAAAAGGGTTTATTTCTCCTGTGCGTAACGCCCACATAGAGGAGGAGCATTGCAACGGTTTGTTCCGCTATCAAACCTCAATGTATTCTCTGAAGACTTTGTATCCTCCATCTGTCTGTGGTGCCGCCCGCCTGGGGGCGGGTTGTCTGTGGTGCCGCCCGCCTTTGGGGGGCGGGCTGTCTGGTGCCGCCCGCCTGGGGGGGCGGGCTGTCTGTGGTGCCGCCCGCCTGGGGGGGCGGGCTGTCTGTGGTGCCGCCCGCCTGGGGGGGCGGGCTGTCTGTGGTGCCGCCCGCCTGGGGGGGCGGGCTGTCTGTGGTGCCGCCCGCCTGGGGGGGCGGGCTGTCTGTGGTGCCGCCCGCCTGGGGGGGCGGGCTGTCTGTGGTGCCGCCCGCCTGCCTGTCTGTGGTGCCGCCCGCCTGCCTGTCTGTGGTGCCGCCCGCCTGCCTGTCTGTGGTGCCGCCCGCCTGCCTGTCTGTGGTGCCGCCCGCCTGCCTGTCTGTGGTGCCGCCCGCCTGCCTGTCTGTGGTGCCGCCCGCCTGCGGGCGGGCTGGCTGTCTGTGGTGCCCTCCTCCTCCTGTGAGACCCCCTTGTACTGTTCCCATCTCTTGGACTGACCCCCCCCAGATCGGGCTGACCTTGACTCCGGATGATTTGTTTCTGTGGTGCCGCCCCTTGGGCGCTCTGTCTGTCTGTGGTGCCGCCCCCAGATCGGGCTGACCATGTCTCCGGATGATTTGTCTGTAGGAAGCCCAGCTTTGTGACGAAGTATGTGGAGTCTGACGAGGATCCCAAAGAAGAAATCGTAATAGCGGACACAAACTCGGATCCTGAGGTGGACATGGAGAGCCTGCCTTTAGGTATGTGCGCTCTTCATTTTGGGGGTTATTATTGGTTTTCTTCTACTTCTGTAACCTAGATGACGTAGTTTTTTGTGGTGGGGGAGGTTCAGACCCTCAGTCAGGCTTCTGCCCCTTCCCCCTCTGTGGGTGGGGCGGGGCGGAGCTCTGTGGGTGGGGCAGGGCGGGGCGGGCCGGGGCTCTCTAATAAGGCAGATCCCTGATTTTTGGTTTGTGTTGATAGAAGTAATGGTGGTAGAGGAATCCTTCATTCTTTCAGGGACCGTTGTGGTGCAGCCGGAGCCGGTTCTAAATGAAGACAAAGATGACTTCAAAGGACCAGAATTTAGAAGTCGAAGCAAAGTTAAAACTGACCCTTCGTTGTCCAAGAAACGTCCAGGTAAGTCAGCATGGCAGAGATCCTAATGTGTGTGTCATATCTTAGACAGAGGCAGTCGCTCTCCGGGTCGTATCTTAGACAGAGGCAGTCGGTCTCTGGGTCGTATCTTAGACAGAGGCAGTCGGTCTCCGGGTCGTATCTTAGACAGAGGCAGTCGGTCTCCGGGTCGTATCTTAGACAGAGGCAGTCGGTCTCCGGGTCGTATCTTAGACAGAGGCAGTCGGTCTCCGGGTCGTATCTTAGACAGAGGCAGTCGCTCTCCGGGTCGTATCTTAGACAGAGGCAGTCGCTCTCCGGGTCGTATCTTAGACAGAGGCAGTCGCTCTCCGGGTCGTATCTTAGACAGAGGCAGTCGCTCTCCGGGTCGTATCTTAGACAGAGGCAGTCGGTCTCCGGGTCGTATCTTAGACAGAGGCAGTCGCTCTCCGGGTCGTATCTTAGACAGAGGCAGTCGCTCTCCGGGTCGTATCTTAGACAGAGGCAGTCGCTCTCCGGGTCGTATCTTAGACAGAGGCAGTCGCTCTCCGGGTCGTATCTTAGACAGAGGCAGTCGCTCTCCGGGTCGTATCTTAGACAGAGGCAGTCGCTCTCCGGGTCGTATCTTAGACAGAGGCAGTCGCTCTCCGGGTCGTATCTTAGACAGAGGCAGTCGCTCTCCGGGTCGTATCTTAGACAGAGGCAGTCGCTCTCCGGGTCGTATCTTAGACAGAGGCAGTCGGTCTCCGGGTCGTATCTTTCACAGAGGCAGTCAGTCTCCAGGTCGTATCTTTCACAGAGGCAGTCGGTCTCCGGGTCGTGTTTTGTACGGCGTCAGTCGGTCTCCGGGTCGTGTCTTGTACGGCGTCAGTCGGTCTCCGGGTCGTGTCTTGTACGGCGTCAGTCGGTCTCCGGGTCGTGTCTTGTACGGCGTCAGTCGGTCTCCGGGTCGTGTCTTGTACGGCGTCAGTCGGTCTCCGGGTCGTGTCTTGTACGGCGTCAGTCGGTCTCCGGGTCGTGTCTTGTACGGCGTCAGTCGGTCTCCGGGTCGTGTCTTGTACGGCGTCAGTCGGTCTCCGGGTCGTGTCTTGTACGGCGTCAGTCGGTCTCCGGGTCGTGTCTTGTACGGCGTCAGTCGGTCTCCGGGTCGTGTCTTGTACGGCGTCAGTCGGTCTCCGGGTCGTGTCTTGTACGGCGTCAGTCGGTCTCCGGGTCGTGTCTTAGAGGTGATGGGTAGAAGAGTCCTGGTACATGTGGGCACAGGTTTTGGGGGTCCTCCAGGCCTCCATAGTAGTTATTAACCCCTCGTGTTGTCTGGTTTTGCAGAGGACGGCCTCCATGGAATCGTTAGCTGCACCTCCTGTGGACAACAAGTCAATCACTTCCACAAGGACTCCATTTATCGGCACCCCGCCCTCCAGGTCCTGATATGTAAGGTAGGGCCCCGTGGTCCCGTCTCTGGTATCTGTCCTCCTTAGTTTGGATTTCAGGTATTTTCAGGCATGTTCCTCTTCTTCATGCATTTCCAGCGGTTGGTCGTCCCCTCGGGCGTTCCTCTGTGACTGACCAGTAATGATTGGATGAGATCCATTATTCTACACCTCATGACGCCCCCCCCCCCCCCCCCCTTGTATTTAACATAGAAATCTGATCTCTGGGGACTGACCGGGTCCATTAGCGGGTCACACCTCAGCTGAACCTCTTCACCCCTCACCCCTGTATGGACCAGAGCCGTTCCTCCATGGGCCTGATTATCATCTCCAATAAGGAGACTGACTGGGTCCATTGGCAGGTCACACCCCCAGCTGAACTTTTTCACCCCTCAGCCCTGTATGGACCAGGGCCGTTCCTCCATGGCCCTCAGCCCTGTATGGATCAGGGCCGTTCCTCCATGGCCCTCAGCCCTGTATGGACCAGGGCCGTTCCTCCATGGCCCTCAGCCCTGTATGGACCAGGGCCGTTCCTCCATGGCCCTCAGCCCTGTATGGACCAGGGCCGTTCCTCCATGGCCCTCAGCCCTGTATGGACCAGGGCCGTTCCTCCATGGCCCTCAGCCCTGTATGGACCAGGGCCGTTCCTCCATGGCCCTCAGCCCTGTATGGACCAGGGCCGTTCCTCCATGGCCCTCAGCCCTGTATGGACCAGGGCCGTTCCTCCATGGCCCTCAGCCCTGTATGGACCAGGGCCGTTCCTCCATGGCCCTCAGCCCTGTATGGACCAGGGCCGTTCCTCCATGGCCCTCAGCCCTGTATGGACCAGGGCCGTTCCTCCATGGCCCTCAGCCCTGTATGGACCAGGGCCGTTCCTCCATCCAGACCTGAAGTGGTTAAAGTGGAACAATACTTGCGTCTACTCCAGAGATGTGGCGTTCTCCAGTTCCCCGCCCAACCGCTGACATCTTCGGGCACCCGGCTTCCAGGTCTCAATAGCTGGCCGCGGTCATTGGCCAGGCAGGGACAATGTCACCTTTTGGTACAAATGTTTCTCTGTTGAACATCAGTGCAGGAAACACTTTTTACGTATGCAGCTTGATGGGAATGGCTGTATGGAAAGTCAAGGATGTCACCAGGGAAGAGGACCCTTTTCCCCCAACAAAAGAAGGCCAAGCCTCAGAATGGAAAACCGTTCACCTCCAAGAATCGTTCCTGTTGCTTTTCCCAGGCCTCCAAGGCAACACCTGGGATTTGGTTCCAGTCATTTATGCCTTCCCTAAATCCTACAAACATGAGCAAGTTGTCCTCACAATGAGGGAATCCCAGCTTAGTAGATTGGTGGGGGAGTCTGTTGGTGTTCGTGTCCCCTGGTAGACGGATAGTTGGCATTTAGGTCCAGAACTTGGTGTCCCGGGTCTACAAGCGGGATTTCAGTCTCTACTTCTGCCTCCGAATCACTCTGGTAAGGTCCTCTCTTGTAGCCATTCCAGGAAAGGAGATCTTCCAGGGCTTCTGCTCAGACCTGTTTATGGTCATTCATCATTCTCTACCCATTCCTTCAGGTATGGAGATTCCACATGGAATCTTCAAGGACAGTCCTTGCTTTCCTCTGCGAAAGGGACCTTGTGGCCTCTGGAGGGGTGGTGTCCTGCTGCAAGGGTGGCCTCATTCCTGGCTTTCAGCTTCAAGAAGGGTCCATCTTTCCCCCGTAGGAAAACACTCTGCTGGGTCACACGATGAGCTCTACAGCATCAGCCAGCTGGTCTTCTAGTATCATTTTATCAAAGGTTTGCCAGGCTGGTCAGACCTCGCCTGATGCCAGCTTTGGGGTTGTAGGCCTCTCAGCAGGTTGTTTGCTTGTTGCCTACTCCTCACTTGGATTGGTTTTGTATGTCTGTGTACCTGGATTACCATTCTGTGCGATTACCGCAAAATACTTCTCTGAGTGCTTGGAAATCCACCAGTCGTCTTTTTTTTTTTTTTTTTTTCTTTTTAATTTTTTTATTATTATTTCAGGCACTTTTATATAGCGCAGTCAATTTACGCAGCGCTTTACATATATATTGTACATTCCCATCAGTCCCTAACCCTCAAGGGGCGTACAATCTAAGGTATCTTTTTACAGTTTTACACAAAGCAGCCTTGATCCTCCTCTTCTTGTGCCCCCCCACTGGCGCTGCAACACCGCAACCCTGCCTCCAATCGGTGCCCCAGAGCAAACCACTTGCTATGTGGGCTCACTCCCCAGCCAGCTCTGCATGTCCATGGGTTCGCCCCCCCCCCCACTCTTCCAGTGGAAGCCAACGAGGAGGGTGTACTATACATGTCTTGTGTAGTCTGAAGTTTTTCTAGATGTGTGAAGGATGTTGATGTCCCCAACAATTTCACTTTGTGTTACACCCAAATACCTGTTGTGAGCCAGGGATCCTCTCTTCGTACCCGCTGTTGCAACTTACAAAAATAAATCTGGCTTTTCTGGGCTCTTGGCCGTTCAGGGGCTGCATCATTCATTCTAGGGCTCTGGGCCGTTCAGGGGCTGTTGGCCGTTCAGGGGCTGCATCATTCATTCTAGGGCTCTGGGCCGTTCAGGGGCTCTTGGCCGTTCAGGGGCTGCATCATTCATTCTAGGGCTCTGGGCCGTTCAGGGGCTGCATCATTCATTCTAGGGCTCTTGGCCGTTCAGGGGCTGCATCATTCATTCTAGGGCTCTGGGCCGTTCAGGGGCTGCATCATTCATTCTAGGGCTCTGGGCCGTTCAGGGGCTGCATCATTCATTCTAGGGCTCTTGGCCGTTCAGGGCTGCATCATTCATTCTAGGGCTCTTGGCCGTTCAGGGCTGCATCATTCATTCTAGGGCTCTTGGGCGTTCAGGGGCTCTTGGCCGTTCAGGGGCTGCATCATTCATTCTAGGGCTCTTGGCCGTTCAGGGGCTCTTGGCCGTTCAGGGGCTGCATCATTCATTCTAGGGCTCTGGGCCGTTCAGGGGCTCTTGGCCGTTCAGGGGCTGCATCATTCATTCTAGGGCTCTGGGCCATTCAGGGGCTCTTGGCCGTTCAGGGGCTGCATCATTCATTCTAGGGCTCTGGGCCGTTCAGGGGCTCTTGGCCGTTCAGGGCTGCATCATTCATTCTAGGGCTCTTGGCCGTTCAGGGCTGCATCATTCATTCTAGGGCTCTTGGCCGTTCAGGGCTGCATCATTCATTCTAGGGCTCTTGGCCGTTCAGGGCTGCATCATTCATTCTAGGGCTCTTGGCCGTTCAGGGCTGCATCATTCATTCTAGGGCTCTTGGCCGTTCAGGGCTGCATCATTCATTCTAGGGCTCTTGGCCGTTCAGGGGCTCTTGGCTTTTCAAGGGCTGCATCATTCATTCTAGGGCTCTTGGCCATTCAGGGCTGCATCATTCATTCTAGGGCTCTTGGCCGTTCAGGGGCTCTTGGCTGTCCAAGGGCTGCATCATTCATTATAGGGCTCTTGGCCGTTCAGGGCTGCATCATTCATTCTAGGGCTCTTGGCCGTTCAGGGGCTCTTGGCTGTCCAAGGGCTGCATCATTCATTTTAGGGCTCTTGGCCATTCAGGGGCTCTTGGCTGTTCAGGGGCTGCATCATTCATTCTAGGGCTCTGGGCCGTTCGGGGCTGAATCATTCTTTCAGGGTTGTCGGCTTGTAGCTCTCGGTGAACTACCAGGGTGCTGTTGAGAGCTCTGAGTAGTTTATCGATCCTGCTTTACAAGCTATACTGTTGGTCTGCAGGAGCCTGAGATTGCGCCTATAACCTGCTGATTGCCGGTGCAATGCTCTGCAGGCTCCTTTGAGAAATTATTATAAATGCACTTTTTTTTTTTTTTCACCTGCAAAAATCTGTGCATTTATTTATTTAAAGATGATCTCCTTTTGAAGGAACACTTAATGAGTGATTGATGTTTTGTCTGGAGGGGATCCGCCTTTCATCTAATATTTGTCCCTTTCTCAATGTTTCTGTTTAGACTTGCTTTAAGTATTACATGAGTGATGACATCAACCGTGATGCCGATGGTATGGACGAGCAGTGCAGGTGGGTGGCCGCGTGTTTTTGTTTTCACAGTGTATAGAAATGCGTTGGAGAAGTGTCCTATAACCCCTGGATGCCAAACGCATGCAAATATGCAGCCTCTCGGCGTCTGGGCCTTGACACCGGGCTGCCGCGTATTTGCATGCAGTTTTAAAATACATATGTGCTGAGAGCGCGCGCTCCAAGCCCATATGTCTGTGACTCACGGAAAGGTCCCGATCTCCCCGTGCAATCAGGTCCTTTAACGATCATGTGACGGCGAATCATGGCGGTCACATGACCCTAAAATCCCGGCTGCTGAAACTCTTAAAGGGTCGGGAGGCGCCGGCACAAAGGGGTTAAGTAGAATAATTTCCGTTTTGGTAAACTTGCTACCTGTGAGATTCTTCCCTAAGGCTCGGTTCACACCTGTGCAGTTTGCGTTTGATCCATTTCTGCAGTGCTTTTTGTGGTGTGTTTTTGCATTTTTGATGTGTGTTTTTATTTTTTGGATAACTTGTTGCTGGGCAGATTCAATATGCATCAAAAACGCACGCAAAACGCAGCACTTGCATTTTAAATGTAGTTCCATTGAAGTCTATTGGCCTAAAACGCAAACTGCTGCGGGAAAAGTAGTCCCTGACCTTTTCCAAAAACGCATTGATGCGAATGTGACCCATGATAAATGGCATGCACTGCAAATGCTTAAATAGAACCGCACAGGCGTGGACCTGGCCCAACTGATGCCTCTGTTTTTCTTGCACACGTGAGTCTGTAAAGCGGAGACTTGCTGCAGTTCCCCTTTAACAATGCTGTCTTGCGTCTAGGTGGTGTGCCGAAGGAGGAAATCTCATTTGCTGCGATTTCTGCCACAACGCCTTCTGCAAAACCTGCATCCTTCGGAACCTCGGGCGGAGAGAGCTGTCTACTATTATGGATGAAGAAAGCAAATGGCAATGCTATATCTGCCAGCCGGAACCCTTGGTGGACTTGGTGGCCGCGTGTAACACTGTGTTTGACAACTTAGAGCAATTGCTGCAACAAAACAAAAAGAAAATTCGGGTAGAAAATGACAAGGGCAAGGTTTGTGACCAAAATCAAAAAACCTCAAGCTGTAATGGACAAGAAAAACTTGCCAGTTCCTATTCTGGGGCAGTGACCTATTCGTACAAAGCACTTATGGTGCCTAAAGACATGGTAAAAAAAACAAAAAGAATAGCGGAGACGACCAACAACCTAAATAAGAGCTTCATCAAGTTCCTACGACAGGAATCTGAAAACGTGGTCATTAACTCCAGTAATAGGATAAGACAGCTGAAAGCCTTCAAATCTGTCTTGGGAGACTTGAGGAAGGCCCATGAGGCCCTGGAGGAGACTCTGGCTTTGGAGCTTGCATCGGCTCAAAGGAAAAAATCGTCGAAGAAGAGCAAGGATGTGACCAACGAGTCCAAACAGTCAAAAGAGAAAAAGACAAACGAACAGGATGGCGAACGCCAGAAATCATCCACCAATGCACGCGACGGGGAAAAGGTGACCAATTGTGAAGGTGGAAAACACAAAGCCTCTGAAGAGAGACCAGAGAGAGACCATAATGGGAAGCAGATTGAAGTTCTGGATGATGATGATGAAGAAGACCTGCAAAATGATGAGGTGAAGGAGGTGTCCCCTACGAAGGAGAGTTTAGATGATGCTGCTATGGAAGTGGAGGATGTCGAGCTAGTGGAAGACGTTGTGAAAACCGACACAGAGCAGGGAGCCGAACAAGAGAACACCGATGGTGATTCCGACTTGGAGGAGAAGAGCTCCAAATCCGAGAAAAGCAGAAAGAAAAAGGCAACCAAAAAATCCAGACACGCCTCAGGTGAAAGTAGGAGGAGAAACTCAGACAAGCCCAAGAAAGAGCATGCGTCCAGTGCCGAGTCCGAGGATGACAATTCACCAAAAGACGCAAAATCCCGCACGTCTCAGAACACCAAAAAAGACCAATCCTATGAACGGAACGCCGGAGAACCTCTGGACATGGACATAGTCTCTGTTCCCTCTTCAGTCCCTGAAGATATATTTGATAGCTTGGATTCTGAGGCCCAAAACTCTCTCAATGATTCTGCCTTAAAAAGCAGCAAAAAAGATGACAAGGAGCCCAAAACCTCCGTCAAAAAGGAGCTGATTCTGAAACTGACTCCCTTGTCCTTCAAGGGATCGAAGAGCTCCGAGAAGACTCCAAACAAGAAAGCCAAAGGCTCTGGAAGTGATGATGCCGGGAGCTCCGGCAACGAACATTCATCCGACAACGACCCCAAACGACGGAAATCTCCCCGCGTTAAAACGACGCCCAAGAGGCGTCAGAATGAAGCCGTGCCCTTGTCCAATACAGAGGAGGAAAGTAGTGCCGATAAGGAGAAGAAGAAGTCTAAAAGTGAATCAAAGCCGAAGGGAAGGAAAGAGAAGCACTCCTCTGCAGACAGGTCCGCCAATTCAAAAAGTAGAAAATCCAAAAAATCCGATGAGAAAACGCAGAAAAGTGGTTCTGACTCCGACGAAATGCCAGAAGTCCTCAAAAAGGCGGCTTTGATGAGCAACTCCTCATCTGAACCTGACAGCGATACGGAGACCAAAGCGGCCAAGGGGAAAGACCGCCAGAAGGGCGGAGGGAAGAGGAAAAGGAAGAGTTCTAGTTCTGGTACCGAGGTGACCAAACGGAAAACCAGAAATTCTACAGCTGCTAAAAAACAGTGTGCAGAGCACTCAGACTCCTCCAACTACGACTCTGATCTGGAGAAGAAGATCCAGAAACTGGGAAATATTGAGGTTGCCAAGAAATCCACCCGCAAGAAAACCAAAAGCTACGAGGAGAGTGGCTCCTCCGCCGAGGAAAAGGAGAGCAAAAAACACAAACAAAAAAATAAACCCTCCAAGGAGCGCAGCAAGGCAACCAAGGCGAAAAAACAATCTGCCTCGTCGTCTGACCTGTCGGAGGACAGCCATGACCATGCGAGCCATCATTCCGGGGACGGCAGTGAGGATGAGCAGAAGATGAAACCCTTGGTGGAAAATGAAGTTCTAACCAAAGCAGAGTTCTGCCAGTCCTCAGGTATGATTGTCCACCTTTTATAATTACCACACCTCCATGTCATCACAGTATTTCCTATGATTGTCAGCGCCACCTAGTGGCTGTATTGTGCTATTGTCCTGATTCATCCAACCTGAGAGCCTAGCCTAGTAACATACGATCGTTCTTTTACAGGATAAAAGGCTCTGAAAGTTTTATAAATCATGTCTTTAAAGTGGAACTTCACTCTGTTCATATTGGCTGTTTGTAATCCGTATGCAGCCATTGATGGTAAATATAGGAAAGTATCATCGTATGTTCTTCATATTCAGAGGAAACTCCCCCATTCCCCATCTCTCTACCCACCCACACCTCCATGCTTTAGTGATCTGAGAAATCACTACGAAAAAACGCCCCCTTTTTTCTTTTCCTTTTTTTTTTTTTTTTTTTTTCCTTTTCAACATTTCTTCAGTCACTTTCTGGTTTCCTTGCCTAGGCAAACGATGTCCTACATCCCAGGAGTCTTCAGTCGGAGAGGGGTTTTTCTGCTAAGCACACCCTTCTGCCTGCATGCCTGAGCTAAAGGCAGATGGTTAAGTTAGCATTTACTTCCTGGAATCCATCTTTTACTCAAGATGGCTACAGCCAGAAATGCTACTAGGGTGTTTTTTTCTTTTTTTTTTTCAGAGTGATTTCTCAAATCAACAAAGCATGGAGGGCGTGGGTGGGTAGAGAGATGGGTGAGTTTCCTCTGAATATTAAATTAAATCATTTTTTTTTTTGTGGCGCCTGGAAGAAGTGAAGTTCCACTTCAAAGTAATTTTCTCCTTTTCATCTGGATGGAGTAGTGAGGCATATACAGGTGAAACTCAAAAAAATGAGAATCTGGTGCATTCATTCATTGATTTCAGTGCAGCAACTTAAAAGGTGACACTAATATATGAGACTCATTCCATGCAAAGCAAGATAGTTCCAGCCGTGATTTGTCATCATTGTGATGATTATGGCTTACAGCTCATGAAAACCCCAAATCCACAATCTCAGAAAATGAGAATATTCCATGCAATCAATAAAACACGGATTGTACATAGAACAATATCGCACCTCTGAAAAGTAGAAGCTGCATATGTACTCAGTACTTGGTTGGGGCCCCTTTTGCAGCAATTACTGCCTCAATGCGGCGTGGCATGGAAGCTATCGGCCTGTGGCACTGCTGAGGTGTTATGGAAGACCAGGATGCTTCAATAGCGGCCTTCAGCTCTTCTGCATTGTTCGCTCTCATGTCTCTCATCTTTCTCTTAGCAATGCCCCATAGATTCTCTCTGGGGTTCAGGTCAGGCGAGTTTGCTGGCCAATCAAGCACAGTCATCCCACGGTCATTGAACCAGGTTTTGGTGCTTTTGGCAGTGTGGGCGGAGCCAAGTCCTGCTGGAAAATGAAGTCAGCGTCCCCATAAAGCTCGTCTGCGGAAGGAAGCATGAAGTGCTCCAAAATCTCCTGGTAGACGGCTGCGGTGACCCTGGACTTAATGAAGCACAGTGGGCCAACACCAGCAGATGACATGGCTCCCCAAATCAACACAGACTGTGGAAACTTCACACTGGACTTCATCTTGCAGTGTGTGCCTCTCCATTCTTCCTCCATACTCGGGGTCCTTGGGCCTCTCCGTTCTTCCTCCATACTCGGGGTCCTTGTGCCTCTCCGTTCTTCCTCCATACTCGGGGTCCTTGTGCCTCTCCATTCTTCCTCCATACTCGGGGTCCTTGTGCCTCTCCATTCTTCCTCCATACTCGGGGTCCTTGGGCCTCTCCATTCTTCCTCCATACTCGGGGTCCTTGTGCCTCTCCATTCTTCCTCCATACTCGGGGTCCTTGTGCCTCTCCATTCTTCCTCCATACTCGGGGTCCTTGTGCCTCTCCATTCTTCCTCCATACTCGGGGTCCTTGTGCCTCTCCATTCTTCCTCCATACTCGGGGTCCTTGTGCCTCTCCATTCTTCATCCATACTCCTGGTCCTTGGGCCTCTCCATTCTTCCTCCATACTCGGGGTCCTTGTGCCTCTCCATTCTTCTTCCATACTCGGGGTCCTTGGGCCTCTCCGTTCTTCCTCCATACTCGGGGTCCTTGGGCCTCTCCGTTCTTCCTCCATACTCGGGGTCCTTGGGCCTCTCCGTTCTTTCTCCATACTCGGGGTCCTTGGTTTCCAAATGAGATGCAAAAGTTGCTCTCATCAGAAAAGAGGACTTTGGACCACTGAGCAGCAGACCAGGTCTGTTTTTCTTTAGCCCAGGTAAGACGCTTCTGACGTTGGTTGTTGTTCAGGAGCAGCTTGACAAAAGGAATACGACATTTGAAGCCCATGTCCAGGATCCGTCTGTGTGTGGTGGCTCTTGATGCACTGACTCCAGCCTCAGTCCACTCCTTGTGAAAGTCCCCAACACTTTTGAATGGCCTTTTCCTGACAATCCTCTCCAGGCTGCGGTCATCCCTGCTGCTTGTGCACCTTTTTCTTCCACACTTTTCCCTTCCACATAACTTTCTATTAATGTGCTTTGATGCAGCACTTTGGGAACCTCCAACTTCTTCTGCAATGACCTTTTGAGGCTTTCCCTCCTTATGGAGGGTGTCAGTGATGGTGTCAGGTCAGCAGTCTTTCCCTCCTTATGGAGGGTGTCAGTGATGGTGTCAGGTCAGCAGTCTTTCCCATGATTGTGATTCCTACTGAACCAGACTGAGAGACCATTTAAAGGCTCAGGAACCCTTTGCAGGTGTTATGGCTGAATGAGCTGATTAGAGTGGGACACTTTGAGCCGAGATTATTCCACCTTTTCACAATATTCTCATTTTCTGAGATTGTGGATTTGGGGTTTTCATGAGCTGTAAGCCATAATCATCACAATGATGACAAATCACGGCTGGAACTATCTTGCTTTGCATGGAATGAGTCTCATATATTAGTCTCACCTTTTAAGTTGCTGCACTGAAATCAACTTTTGCACCATATTCAAATTTTTTGAGTTTCCCCTGTAGAACATTTTCCCTGTGTCCCTGCTGAGGGGGGGGGGGGACTCCGGGGACTCCACCATTCCCCCCCCCCCCCCCCCGATTCCCTACCTATCCGGCATGTCAGGAATGTTTGGCTAGATATACGTTGTACAGAATCTTTCAGAGTTTAGATGAAATTAGGTTCCAGATAGAAGTTTGTTGGACTAGCCCCCCCTCAGTGATATATTTTGTATCTGATTTCCATTCCGGTCTCCCCCATGATGTGGGTTGAGTTCAGCTCTCTCTCTGGGGTGTCACTCTTAGTAAATAGCCGTGTAATGGCCGGCTTCTGAGGTCTTTACTAGAGTCCTGCAAGGCTCAGATTCTGTAGCAGCTTCTGTGCCATTGGCTGCAGATTCTGTATGATTGCATTGCTCCATTCTCTGAGGAGTCCATTCTCTGCTGCTGCTGGTCCCAACTGAAGAGGGACCGTTTCAGCTCTTATCAATGCCGTGTGCGCAACTCTGAAATTGGAGGATCAGCCTGCAGCTTCCATCGGGGCTGCCTCCAGTCTTTGCTTCTTTTAAAATAAAAAGACCACAAAGACGTTTCCTGTGACATTCCAAGTCATCTTTTATGGTGGTTGGAAAGTTCTGAGAAGGTTTTCTCCTTCACACTCATCCACTTAGAACCTACTGGAAGACTTTTGGAAGACGTGGCCTAACCCCACCGTGTAACCTGCCATGTTCTGCCTTCACAAAGCCACCACCTTATCGTAGGGGATGCCCCGTGTTTAAGGACAGAACCAGTAAACGGTTGGAAGTCTTCTCTATAGCTCAGTTCTCACTGCTAGGTCCCGCCTTTCACCCCATCTGTGGTGTGACCTGACCCTGCCAAACATTGGCTGTGTGGAAAGTTCTTTGAAGGAGATCTCTGCAATGCTGGGGTTGATTCCTTGATTAACCAATTCAATACCGGGCAATTTTACACCTTCCTGCCCCCCAGGCCATTTTTCAGGTTTCAGCACTCACACACTTTGAATGACAATTGCGCAGTCATACAACACTGTACCCAAACTAAAATTTTATCATTTTCTTCACACAACTAGAGCTTTATTTTGGTGGTATTTAATCACCGCTGGGGTTTTTATTTTTTTGCTAAATTAACAAAAAAAGACCAAAAATTTTGAAGAAAAAAAAAATTTCTTTGTTTCTGTTCTAAAAGTTTGCAAATAAATAATTGTTCTTCATAAGTTTAGGCCCGAGATGTATTCTGCTACATGTCTTTTTGGTGAAAATAACCCAAATTAGGATGTATTTTTTAGTTTGTAGGAAAGTTTATAGAGTTCACAAACTATGGGATAGATCTGAATATTGATCAATCCTGAAGTACTGATGGCCAATCTTAATTTCTTGAGGTCCAAGAATGTCAGAATAGTACAGATATCCCCCAAATGTCAGGACGGTACAGATATCCCCCAAATGTCAGGACGGTACAGATATCCCCCAAATGTCAGGACGGTACAGATATCCCCCAAATGTCAGGACGGTACAGATATCCCCCAAATGTCAGGACGGTACAGATATCCCCCCAAATGTCAGGACGGTACAGATATCCCCCCAAATGTCAGGACGGTACAGATATCCCCCCAAATGTCAGGACGGTACAGATATCCCCCCAAATGTCAGGACGGTACAGATATCCCCCCAAATGTCAGGACGGTACACATATCCCCCCAAATGTCAGGACGGTACAGATATCCCCCCAAATGTCAGGACGGTACAGATATCCCCCCAAATGTCAGGACGGTACAGATATCCCCCCAAATGTCAGGACGGTACAGATATCCCCCCAAATGTCAGGACGGTACAGATATCCCCCCAAATGTCAGGACGGTACAGATATCCCCCCAAATGTCAGGACGGTACAGATATCCCCCCAAATGTCAGGACGGTACAGATATCCCCCCAAATGTCAGGACGGTACAGATATCCCCCCAAATGTCAGGACGGTACAGATATCCCCCCAAATGTCAGGACGGTACAGATATCCCCCCAAATGTCAGGACGGTACAGATATCCCCCCAAATGTCAGGACGGTACAGATATCCCCCCAAATGTCAGGACGGTACAGATATCCCCCCAAATGTCAGGACGGTACAGATATCCCCCCAAATGTCAGGACGGTACAGATATCCCCCCAAATGTCAGGACGGTACAGATATCCCCCCAAATGTCAGGACGGTACAGATATCCCCCCAAATGTCAGGACGGTACAGATATCCCCCCAAATGTCAGGACGGTACAGATATCCCCCCAAATGTCAGGACGGTACAGATATCCCCCCAAATGTCAGGACGGTACAGATATCCCCCCAAATGTCAGGACGGTACAGATATCCCCCCAAATGACCTATTTTTGCATAGTAGACAGTCCGACGTACTTCATAAGAGGCTGGGCGAGTTTTTTGAAGTTGTATTTTTTTTGTCATTTTTCGGAAAATGAAAAAATAATTTTCACTTTTTTTTTTTACATACTGTCACCAGTGCAGTACAGTGTCATCATATAACTGGCATGGCGGTGATCAGGAACACTGACTGGTGACAGTGTGAAGAAAAAAAAATATATATATATTATTTTTTTTTTTAATATTTCACTATGTCCAAAGTAGTACAATGTTACCATAGTAACATTGTACTACTTTGGGGAAGTGATCAGTATTTTTTTTTTTTTACACAATTTGCTTATAGCGAAGCATTACTTTGCTATAAGCAAACATTTACCTGAATGACATCGAATCATTCAGGGTTCTCTTTTTTTTTTTTTTTTTTTTTTTTTGTGCTTAGCTGTGATTTGGCCACAGCTAATCACATGACATGTGCATGTGATTAGCTGTGACCATTCACAGCTAGGTACTAGTATACAATGGATGGCATGAATGAAGCCATCCATTGTATACAACTGTCATGTGACCTGCTGTGATTGGTCACAGCAGGTCACATGGTACCAGCAACAGGAGTCGGTACTCAGATCTGTTATCGGCCGTGTCTGAGGTACACCGCCGGTGACAGATCGCGGCTCTGCAAGCGCGCAAACTGCGCATGTGCGGGAGGACGCCATATGGCGGCCTCCAGGAAAGCTAGTACATTTTTCCGGACGCCATTGGCCATAGGCCGGGCGTCAAATGGTTAAAGAACATTTACAGGAAATGGTGGTAGCTTTAATCATCGGCTGTGACTATCCTGCCAGAATCTTTCTGTCTCGTATCCAGTATGGCTCTCCTGTCCATACACCTATGGAGGACACTTTCTTTGAATTGCTGGGCTGCCTGACCTGTGTCTGAGAAGCATCCAATCCACATGAAGAACAGCATTGCATCGGTATTACTTTCAATCCTTGTATCAAGGATGCTGTTGGGGCAAGCGCACCCTCTCCCTCAGCGGAAGAAACCTAAAGAGCATAATCTTGAGGTCTTCACCTTCATTTTTCTAACTAATGCTTCTTTGGGTGAGGCTGTCGGGCCCCAAATCTTGGCTCCTAGCCCACCTGCAAGCACTGGGGGCCAAGTCCACCATACCCTCCAACAAGCCTTCCACGACATAAGAGCACCCCCATTGTTCAGAGTGGATGGCATTTGTTTGCCTTTTTTAACAGTTGGACTTCTTGCATCTCAGACATCTGGGTGAAGGTGAGAAGGTGGAATACAAATGTTAGTCTAGGTTCACTCCCTGCCCCCTCTTGATTTGTAATCTTCAGACTTCCTGTCTCATTGCACAGATTAACAGACCTCCATTGAGACTTTTCAGGACCAACGTGTCCTTGCCCCAGTTACTGTAGCAGAATGTCTTCAGAGGTTTTACTCCAACCTGACCACGGGTTCCAAACCCAGAGGGGTCGGCAACAAATTGTGGATACAAAAGCATTGAATGTCTTCATTTTGAGTTCAGGAACTATGGAACCCACCAGGTGTGTCATTGCCTCTGTTTACCAGGGAGACTTTCTATGTTCAGTGAACATCCAAGAATGCGTACCATGCATTTCCCTCTTTGGTTTGGACTGAGAGTCTTGGGTCTGATGGTGGACTTTTGAGGCAGTTCTGTTTGCCTGGTTTCATTCCAGATCTTTTACAAACCAACAATTACAATGCAACAATTCGGTTCGGTCCTTGTACTGACCAAGTCCTATGGCACCGAAGATCGGGCTGTCCCTGGCTTGGTGGAATTTGGTACTGGGGGAAGTCTTTCCTTTTCAGTCTATTTGGAAGATCCTCATGATGGGTGCCAGGCCGGGGAGAAGTCCTAGACACTGTCCTTGCTGGGCACTTGGTTTCCTCCTATCCACATTCTGGAAATGCAAGAGGTCTAGTGGGCTCTGCAACCCTGGACCATCCTACTGGAGGACCATCTGATCAGACAACACCATGGTGATTGGGTGCATCAAGCATCATAGGGGAACTAGAAGTCTTGCTGCAGAAGGAGAGGTTTTATAAACCCTGTCCTGGGCAGAACTTCATGTTGCAGCCTTGTGTCTCTGCCAATTGTCCACACTTCGGATATAAAGCCAGCAGTGCCTGGACCCAGGACCTGGGTGGTGCTCGGAGTGGAGCTCCTGACTTCCAGGTTTAACAGCAAAGGCTTGTTTCCAGGTCCAGGGATCCTCTGGGTGGCTCGGTGGGATCAGTACACTCAGATCTATGCCTTTCCCTTTAGAAATGTCTTTGTCATAGTCTTCGTAGGTTTGAGATGGAGGGCATCTTGGTGTTCCTCGTGGTTCTGGACTGGTCCTGGCATAGCTGTTGAAGGCCGGGTTTTGTATGAGGCTTCTCAATTGGATTCCTACTATGTTAATGGGGGGAAGGCTTCCCTCTGCAAGGTCTATTATTGGGCTTGGAAGGCATATTTCATTGGTGTGAGTCTTCCACCCTCGGAGTTTGTGGGATAAATCCTCTTTCCTGCAGTGGAGTCTGGTGCAGCGTTTGGCTGTCAATACTCTCCTTGGTCAGGTCTCTGCCTTGCTGCTACTTTCTGCTATCTTTGTACAGAGTCTTTCATGTAATTTCCTCTTCCTCCCCTACGACTGAGGGATTTGATTCTAATTCTCTCTGTGCTGTTTTGATTCCATCAGACCTATCAGTTGGGTACCTGAATCAGTGGCCCTATCCTGCAAGGAGCCCCTTTTTTGTTTTCATGGGGACAAGGTGGAATTGAGGTCTAGGACTTCCTTCTCACCAAAGGTAGTTTATGCCTTTCTCGTAGCAGGACAATATCTTTGTTCCTATTCCAGCTCACCAAAGGGAAAGTTTCCCTCTATTGTCTGGCTATGGTTGGGCTGTGAGAGTCTATTGTTCAGCCGTTTTTCTTTCGTCATCCTGGATGAACCACGAATGTGTCCTCCAGCTTTTTGTTTTCTAGGTGGCTGAAGACCATCTTCATCCAAGCTTATGGTCTCGAGGATTGGTTCCACCATTTCTTGTCATGGTGTGTAATCCTACAAGCCACTGCTTCTCCGATTTTGGAAGACCACCTGATCTTCTGTTCACATGTTCTGCCAGGTGGCTGCCGATTCCAGGGTCGGGTGTAGCGTCATTGAGGCAGCAGACCCCCATCCTACCTCGGATTTTGGTGCTCACTGTAGAACACTTTCCTGGAGTCCATGGAGGGACATGGGTTCTGGCTTTACTCTCTCAGTATTGCTTTCCTACACAACAGATGTATGGTGGGAGGGGCTATCCTGGCCTGCTTTTGTCTGTGTGGGGGAGGGAGGGATTTGTCTAGTGTCCAGTCCTCCTTTAGGTGGCAGTATAGCCCAATAGTCCTCCTGTGGCCCTCAGTGGATCCTAGTAAAGGGTTACATGGTGAGTATAGTAGTCCTGCCATTCCTTTCACTTCATCATTTCACACTGTATATACCGATTTTTCTTCTAGTATAGAGAAGTCCTCAATTTAGGGGTTTTTTTTTTTGTTTTTTTTTCTTTCAGTGAAAATGTATACATCAGAATGTACATCATCTTTTCTTTTTTTTCTGAAGGTGATGAAGCGGAGACAAAATCTGGTGCACAGGCTGCCGCGGATGAGGAAGACGATGATGACGACGATCCTGAGAATAGGTATGATTCCAGTCACACGGACTATAAAAAGCTTATAACACACCCTAAGCGTGGGTCCAAAGCAAAGCATCGGAAGAGCAAGCAGGTTGTACAAACCCGGACTTCCTGCCTTGTAAAGACTCGATCCCAGGCTGCTCACAAGCTTGACCGAGTGGTCGGAAAACCAAGGCCAAAAACCCGAAAAGCAATGAAGCGATAAATTGATCTTTGAGTATTACACACCTTGCATAGGGTGTGTTATAAATACACAGAGGAGTGTGTGGTGTACATGCTGGGATGGTGTCTGGGAAAGCTGAAGGATTGACCCGAGGTCTGGTCATGTATGGGAATAGAGAACCTGCTTTCCGAGCTGCTGGAATAACGTGTGAGCTCTGGGGGGACTCGGTCTGTTGTGTTCCGACACGCCACGCTATTGGTGGACCCACTAATCTTCTCAAAGGCCAATCTCATTCATTATGGTAAGGTGGCTGTCCCATATCAGTGACCCCCCCCCCCCCCCCCAGGAAGGGGTACCCAGCAAAGTCCGACTATACATAAACTGTAGTCTAAGTGCCACACACAGGTCCAAGGTGAGGTTTTATCAGATATTCAGTCATAAAGATGACTTGTTCTCGGGGTGTGAACGTCCCCCTTCCTCATGGCTGATATATATTACACCATTTACATTGTAGTCCTGAGGAGGGGGGTGTTCCTTCCCCAAAAACGTGTTGGCTCTTTTGTTCTGCCCCCTGTACCCCCCTCTAACGGGTGTTTTATACACCTCACTGATATAAAACGGCTTTTAAAAGGCAAAAATATTTTATTTGAGGAATTTTATAGGAAAACACTTTTTAAAAGGTTTCATGTTTTACTTTGTTCAGATTTGTAGGCTGTTCTGTAGGGTTAGGTACTGATATACATCCATAGGATTTGTAGTCAGAAATGGTTTTTTAGTCATCAATATAACGGTGTGATGATTTACATGAAGTGGGAATTAGTTTTAGGTGAATATTTTGAGTTATTTTAGGCTGAGTGAAATCATTTTTTGGTGTTTGCTGGCATGTGAATGCTTCCACTTGTGGCCACCTCTATGCCGGGGCATGATGAGGTATGCTGGGACATGAGGTATGCCAGGGCATGATGAGGTATGCTGGGACATGAGGTATGCCAGGGCATGATGAGGTATGCTGGGACATGAGGTATGCCAGGGCATGATGAGGTATGCTGGGACATGAGGTATGCCGGGGCATGCTGAGGTATGCCGGGGCATGCTGAGGTATGCCGGGGCATGCTGAGGTATGCCGGGGCATGCTGAGGTATGCCGGGGCATGCTGAGGTATGCCGGGGCATGCTGAGGTATGCCGGGGCATGCTGAGGTATGCCGGGGCATGCTGAGGTATGCCGGGGCATGCTGAGGTATGCCGGGGCATGCTGAGGTCAGAGTTCATACTGATACAAGGTATGAGGATTGCCATTGCTAACCCTTCCTGACTGTCATTCCTATCCTTTGGTATGTCAGTTCTTGGGGGGAGTTATGGGAGGACTTCATTCACAGAGCTTTAGAGGTGTATAGAGGATAAACCACTAAGGCTACAGATCCTCACACCACCATTTTAAAGCGGAGTTCCACCTGGAAAAAAAAGTCAGCAGCTGCAATCACTGTAGCTGCTGATTTTTAAAATGCAGATACTTTACCTGTCCCTCGGTCCGGCGGTGTCCCCACCCCAGCTGGTTTCACCGCTGGCATCTTTAGTGTGGGCACCTGGCTGTGACAGCTGCTTGAGGCTTCACAGCCGGATGCCCACTGCGCATGTGCGAGAAGCGCTGCGCTTTTGTGAATGGCCCCGTAGTCTTCTGAGACCTTTCACGTGTCTCACTACAGGGAGGGAGGAGGACAACTTCCTCTTCCGATCACCTAGATGATCGCAGCGGAGGTGGGAACCAGTACCTGTCAAATTCGGGTACCCACTTAAACCCCTCCCCCTGCTCCCCAAAGGTGCCATTCCTTAAAGTGGTAGTAAACCTCGGTAAGGGGGGGGGGGGGGGGAGGAAGTCCCCTGCAAGGTAATGTCTATTATGTATTGCACCGCATCACACTTCACCCATCCGTGCCATTCCTTCAGAGCTGGGTGCAGTGGCATGGGAGTGACGTCATCACGGTCCGGCCTTTCAGACGGCCAGAGCTCATGAAGATGGTGACGGTGCTCCGGATATGCCATTCCTTCAGAGCTGGGTGCAGTGGCGTGGGAGTGACGTCATCACATTTTGGCCTTTCAGACGGCCAGAGCTCATGGAATCGGTGACGGTGCGTCGGATATGCCTTTCCTTCAGAGTGCATGTGCCGGCTTACAAAAAAAGGGAGAATATCTGCTAAATGGCGCACGTTTAGGAGATATTCGCTTTATTTTATTATAAGCTTACCTGTAGGTATAATAGCAAAAATAAAGTTTATTACCACTTTAGGTGCCAGTTCACGTATATGCAGATTGGATAGCATCCCGTCTGCATGACGTGAAATAACATTGCTTCCTATAGTGCCTGTTCACACGTGTCCGGTGCAGATTCAGCGCGGTTTGAAAAAGAGTCCTGCCCGAGTTCTGAGCCGTGCCTTCAGATTCAGGTGCGGATTACAAGCCATTGACTTCTATGGAAACGGTTTCTAAACCGCATGTGTGATCGGGATAAGATCCTGACCTGAACCTGAAACCTAACATGAACCGCTGAACTACTACTGCATCAATTAGCTGTGAACCCCGAGCAACGGTCCGCACCGCATGGGTGTGAACCCCGAGCTTCAGTCCGCACCGCACATGTGAATGGGCTGTGAGCGATCAATTCTGATACGCATCGCTCACCTGCGGGAGCCTGGGACTGCAACACTCTATAGGTAGAGGATACACAAGAGCAAAGAACCACCGGACACCCCACCTGACACCTGATTGGCTGCTCAGGTTCAATGGTGGGAGAAATGGGAGAGTCCCTCCTTCTATATTACACACAGGGATCACATAAAGAACACAACTCCAGGAAGAGAGAATGGGGGGGAGGGGGTCTGTAGTCCTCTCTGCACCCCTAACAGTACGGTCTGCATACATTGAACTTCACAAACCCAACAGCCAGGATAAGGATCTGTATTTCCAGTCGGATTGTAAAGTGAAATGCACATACCCAACAATAAAGATCCTCCTCCTTGGTGAATGGCGTGGATCTGGCTACTTTTAGCTGCAATGAGGAGTTGATTTTTTCCATCCTATCGGAATATTGGGATCTCTTCTGATGTCGGACACTGAATGACCGAGACCGTTCCCGGCTCACCGTTATTCGTTAGCTGGATCGCTTGTGTTGGGTTTTCTATGTTGGTGAGGGGGTGTGCTGTACAATGATGGAGCTGTGTGACCCGAGGGAAGGCCGATGGAAGCTTTCCCACCATTGGACGATCTTCCTTCAGCCTTCTCTCCAATTGGTGACAAGTCTGGCAGCCAACCAGTTGGTGATTTCCTGATGTGGGAGGTTCCCGGAATGTCATCCAATCCATGTGCTGCTTTCCTGTGTTCTAATGACGTTCGATGATGAATATTTATTGTCCAGTCGATGGTCACATGTAGGTAAATCTGACATTTGATTGGTAATTGCAGGAGCTTGTGGCTTCTGTGCTCTCATGTGTCTGCTGCTACCTTTCCTACATCCAGTACGCCTAAGAGAAGAAATATACAAAAGATTTTCTACAGCCGCCTCTTTAGCAGCTTTTATTTACGTTTTTAGAAATTTTAAAGGTTTGAATGTTGCACAACTGCTAAAGAATCTGACATGTGACGGGTCAGATGTGTGTTATTGGAGGTCCTGGAAACACAGCACTGCCGACACCGGGGACATTTCTGATTGGTTTCCACCTTCAGGATCTGTTCACAGCCATGGTGTGCCGGGATATCAGAGATCCTCGTGGAGGAGCGAAGAAGTCCTTCCACACATCGGTTGTCTTTACCTGACACTCTGTGCTCATGGGGTGGGCAGTCCCTCGAAGGGGTGGGCAGTCCCTCGAAGGGGTGGGCAGTTCCTTGAAGGTGGAGACGTCTCTTTGTTGGCCATAAGCCCTACATTACTCTATGGAAGGCAATGTACTTAGATGTGTACACGGTCCATCTCCAACCACCCTTGGGGCCACCAACAGGTCATATTGTAGGTTTGTGCCGCCCCCTGGAGGAGAAGGGAACGTACTTCATCTTAGGAAGGGGTTCATCACGTACAGTCCTCCCCCAGTCAGTTCTGTGTTGGTGTGTGGGGGGGCCGTGGGGACTCAGAGATGCTCTATTGTCATTCTAAAAATGTAAGAGCACCAACAATATAATGGGGTTTACACCGGAGGCCCCCCTCCCTTTCCTTTCGGCCTCGGTGGCCCCCCCTCCCTTTCCTTTCGGCCTCGGTGGCCCCCCTCCCTTTCCTTTCGCCTCGGTGGCCCCCCTCCCTTTCCTTTCGCCTCGGTGGCCCCCCTCCCTTTCCTTTCGGCCTCGGTGGCCCCCCTCCCTTTCCTTTCGGCCTGGTTGCCACTCGGTGGCCCCCCTCCCTTTCCTTCTGGCCCGGTTGCCCCTCGGTGGCCCCCCTCCCTTTCCTTTCACCTCGGTGGCCCCCCTCCCTTTCCTTTTGCCTCGGTGGCCCCCCTCCCTTTCCTTTCGCCTCGGTGGCCCCCCTCCCTTTCCTTTCGGCCTCGGTGGCCCCCCTCCCTTTCCTTTCGGCCTCGGTGGCCCCCCTCCCTTTCCTTTCGGCCTCGGTGGCCCCCCTCCCTTTCCTTTCGGCCTCGGTGGCCCCCCTCCCTTTCCTTTCGGCCTCGGTGGCCCCCCTCCCTTTCCTTTCGGCCTCGGTGGCCCCCCTCCCTTTCCTTTCGGCCTCGGTGGCCCCCCTCCCTTTCCATTCGGCCTCGGTGGCCCCCCTCCCTTTCCTTTCGGCCTCGGTGGCCCCCCTCCCTTTCCTTTCGCCTCGGTGGCCCCCCTCCCTTTCCTTTCGCCTCGGTGGCCCCCCTCCCTTTCCTTTCGGCCTCGGTGGCCCCCCTCCCTTTCCTTTCGGCCTCGGTGGCCCCCCTCCCTTTCCTTTCGGCCTCGGTGGCCCCCCTCCCTTTCCTTTCGGCCTCGGTGGCCCCCCTCCCTTTCCTTTCGGCCTCGGTGGCCCCCCTCCCTTTCCTTTCGGCCTCGGTGGCCCCCCTCCCTTTCCTTTCGGCCTCGGGGGCCCCCCTCCCTTTCCTTTCGGCCTCGGTGGCCCCCCTCCCTTTCCTTTCGGCCTCGGTGGCCCCCCCCCTCCCTTTCCTTTCGGCCTCGGTGGCCCCCCCCCTCCCTTTCCTTTCGGCCTCGGTGGCCCCCCCCCCTCCCTTTCCTTTCGGCCTCGGTGGCCCCCCCTCCCTTTCCTTTCGGCCTCGGTGGCCCCCCCCCCTCCCTTTCCTTTCGGCCTCGGTGGCCCCCCCCCCTCCCTTTCCTTTCGGCCTCGGTGGCCCCCCCTCCCTTTCCTTTCGGCCTCGGTGGCCCCCCCTCCCTTTCCTTCTGGCCCCAGTTCTCTTATATCCAACACTTGGAGAATGTCGGAAGCCTGGTCTCCCTCAGAGGGTAGTGACTCCATCCACTGATCCCATGTCACTACTGTGTCCTGTAGGAGGCACCACAGCACATAGGGAGTCCAGGCAACTGAGAGCGGTTTACAGTGACCTCCTGCCGCCATTTTCTAGTTGTACAGATCGCATACGATCCTGTTATCTGGTGGGCAGAATTGACTATTTACAGAGAGCCCCATTATAGACCTGTACACTTCAGAGAAACATTCATCTCTGGCCCCTTCGTAGCCCCTCCTGGCCCCTTCGTAGCCCCCTCCTGGCCCCTTCGTAGCCCCCTCCTGGCCCCTTCGTAGCCCCCTCCTGGCCCCTTCGTAGCCCCCTCCTGGCCCCTTCGTAGCCCCCTCCTGGCCCCTTCGTAGCCCCCTCCTGGCCCCTTCGTAGCCCCTCCTGGCCCCTCCACATTGGTCTATGGGCCGGAGTCTTGGGTACTTTCCAAATTTTTTTTTTTTTTTCAGCTTTGATTTGAGGTTGGGTTGGTGCCGGCACCTTATTTATTTATTCCACCTTTGGGAGCCCATGACTCCGCTGGACACCTTTTTGGGTGGGGGGGGCCCATGACTCCGCTGGACACCTTTTTGGGTGGGGGGGCCCATGACTCCACTGGACACCTTTTTGGGTGGGGGGGCCCATGACTCCGCTAGACACCTTTTTGGGTGGTGGGGCCCATGACTCCGCTGGACACCTTTTTGGGTGGGGGGGCCCATGACTCCGCTGGACACCTTTTTGGGTGGTGGGGCCCATTACTCCGCTGGACACCTTTTTGGGTGGTGGGGCCCATTACTCCGCTGGACACCTTTTTGGGTGGTGGGGCCTATTACTCCGCTGGACACCTTTTTGGGTGGGGGGGGGGCCACGACTCTCCCGGGCACCTATTTGGGTGGGGGGCCCACGACTCACCCGGATTAGAACCAACACAGAAGGTAGATTTCCCACCCCTGAAATATGTCCTGTTTGTGGCCCTCCAGGGGCCTTCTTACATAAACTATGCAACCTGAGTGGACTGAGGAAGCCTTAACCCCCCCCTGTCCCTGTCCTCCCATCCCCCACCTGTGTCCCGGCAGTGCTGTGTACCCTCCACGTATCGGTCATTTATATTTCTGCATCTATTATGTCAATGCTTCAGTTGGCGATGACACCCTCTGGAGGCTCATTGTATTCAATGCATTTTTATTTATAGCTGCAATAAATTTTTTGAAAAGTGTTCTTGTCAATGGATTTACTTTACTTTGTGAGAAATGTCCAAATGTCCGGAGAGACTTACTGAGAGCGACTTCATCCACCAACAAGGACCCGACCGCTGCTCTGGTCACCCTGTGACTGTCGGCGTGTACAGTCAGTCTAACAATCCACCCTCCTGTCAGCCAGGTCAGTGATGGGATCAGACTCTGAGGCTGCTGCTCTGGTCACCCCCGTGACTGTCGGCGTGTACGGTGTGCAGTCAGTCTAACAATCCACCCTCCTGTCAGCCAGGTCAGTGATGGGATCAGACTCTGAGGCTGCTGCTCTAATCACCCCCGTGACTGTCAGCGTGTACGGTGTACAGTCAGTCTAACAATCCACCCTCCTGTCAGCCAGGTCAGTGATGGGATCAGACTCTGAGGCTGCTGCTCTGGTCACCCCGTGACTGTCGGCGTGTACGGTGTGCAGTCAGTCTAACAATCCGCCTTTCAGCCAGGTCAGTGATGGGATCAGACTCTGAGGCTGCTGCTCTGGTCACCCCCGTGACTGTCGGCGTGTGCAGTCAGTCTAACAATCCACCCTCCTGTCAGCTAGGTCAGTGATGGGATCAGACTCTGAGGCTGCTGCTCTGGTCACCCCCGTGACTGTCAGCGTGTACGGTGTGCAGTCAGTCTAACAATCCACCCTCCTGTCAGCCAGGTCAGTGATGGGATCAGACTCTGAGGCCGCTGCTCAATATCCGCCTGTGAGACCCGTGAGCCGGAGACCTGGGCAGACGCACGGTTAGGACGACATGGGGGGCAGGGTTTATTCCGTCAGTGCTCATGAGGGAGGAATTCCTAAATGAAGCTGAACTGATAGTAAATCTCCTCCTGCCCCTGGAATTGATGAATTCCCTTCCCCCCCTCAGTAGTAGTTATCCACCTCCATGATTGCCTCAGCCCGGCAGGAGGACTCCTCTATAGGTATACACAGTGGGAGGACGCTGGGTCAGATGTATATACAGGAGGAATGAAATGGGGTGCTCTCCAATGGTGACAACCCCAAAGGAGAAGCAGCAGACTGATGAGCTCCTCCCTCTGTCACCTTGCTCTCTCCTCCTATTAGCATGCCCCTTCTAGCATGTGCTGCTTCTCCCTCTAAGGACTGCGAGAGGCTGAAGGTATCGGCTCATATTTGGGTATTTCTGTCACACCTTTAATATGTAACTGAATGCAGAGTATTCTGATTTGTCTTCCACCTTCTGGTCGGTGAAGCGGTCTGCCATCCAGAGTAGAGGGAAGCAGGAGCAGCCGTTCTGAGCGTTCCATGCCGCTGTCAGGATATGGTGACTATTGAGGTGCGAGTTCCATGGATGTCGTCCTGCTTCCTCAGGGAGCCCCTGTCCTGGAACAAGCATGGAGCTATCCGGTATGTGGGCAGGGTATATGTATGTTCCGGGTCAGCGGCTCCCCAAGGAGTGAAAGGAGGACGACGCACGTTGTAAAGGAGTCGGCAATTCTTCCCTTTCAGCAGATACACATTACGCCCCATTCAGACCCGCCCGGGGTGTGAACCACCGTTCCCCTAGATGAGGCCTCCTTCCGACTCAGTGATGTACAGCCGGGGTCTCAGCCTTGGAGTTTGTCTCCTAAAACGTAAAAATGTAAAACCTCCTCCAATGTGACGGAAGTCATGACTTTTATTAGAAACGTATGGAATCCTTCATTACCGGGTGGAGGGGGACACGGGGCACTTCCTGCTGGTATAGTGAATATCGATGTGACTGTGGGGTCTCCGTTTGCCGTCTGCCAGGGGGCACAACTCTGTACCGCTGGTTAGGACTTTTTTTTTCCTCCATAAAATCCCTTTAGAATAAAATCCCTATAGCGCCAATTATCCACTAGAATACCAGTGACCTCAAATATATACAAAGGGCAACGACTAGTCCCCATCATTGTCTGGGGTCTCCCTGCAGATGATCTGTTCCCATTACTGACTCACCATGCCTTGTTCTGCACTGTGTGTGTGGAGGCGGCCATCTTTGTGAAGGAGCAGGGCTTTGCTTCCTCACCTCCAACAAGAGCAGCGAGTACAGCAAAGGTGTTCCCAGATCTCCAGGACAAGCAGTCTGACACCAAGTCGCTCGCCCTGAGTCTCCAGGACTAGCAGTCACCGACACCCCAAATCTCCATGACTAGCAGTTGCTCGCCCCGAATCTCCAGGACTAGCAGTTACTGACACCAAGACACCCCAAATCTCCATGACTAGCAGTTGCTCGCCCCGAATCTCCAGGACTAGCAGTTACTGACACCAAGACACCCCAAATCTCCATGACTAGCAGTTGCTCGCCCCGAATCTCCAGGACTAGCAGTTACTGACACCAAGACACCCCAAATCTCCAGGATTAGCAGTCTAACAGTCACCCCAGAAATTTTTTGGATTTATATAGCAAAGTTTCATGTTATTTGCCTCCAGCTCAGCATTGCTCTGTACATGGCGGGCCATTAATTCTTCTATGGAACTGGGACTATAGATTTGGGTTTTTCCCCTCTAAAAGCAGTGTTCAGTGTAGAAGCCGGTTCTATCACTAGAAGTGTATTTGGCTGCCCGGGTCTTGGCGGTGTGGCATAGCCTGTTAGGCGCGGTCACATTGGAGAGGATAGCCGTACAAAGGAGGTTCAGTAGAACTGAATGATGCTGAAATGCAGAGTATTGCCGCCACAGCAAAGAGGGACATCTCTGGGTAGAAGGTGGGCTTCCTTGTGTTCACCCAAATGGCAGGCCTTGAGGAATCTTGGGAAGGTAAGAGTTAAGTACGTTATATATAGAACAATGTAAGATACACCAGACAATACAGATGTTGGGATGGACTGGAAGAGCATTCTGTACACTTAGTGAGGAAAGAAGTTTAGTACAAAATAGATACAAATGGACATTTCCTGAACGTTGGATTCCTCCTTCAGACACACAGAGGAGATTGTAGATGGAGAGCGCTGAGCAGGACCATTCTGTCTGGCCATAGTCGGGTCATACGTCCAACCTCTCCAAGCCAACCATTGTAGATGGAGGATAGTTCTCCCTCCCCCCCTTCTGTGTGTTCTTTGCTGGTAGCAGGTTTTTGTAGAAGATCCAGCTGCCCCAGGTTTTATCTACAAGCACTGTTCACATCCAAACACGTACCCCAAAATATCAACAGCAGATGTTGGATTCCAGAACCTATTACCCAAAGAACAATAGGCAAGGATATTTCCCACATAATTCATATTGACAGAAGGAATTTACAAGATTTGCTCAATGTTCTTTCCTTCTGGTCATGGGAGCTCCATCCAGACCCACATTAATAAGTACACTCCGTTTATTAGGAACACAATGCTAATCCTGGCTGCAGCCTCCCTCTGCTCATAAAACGGCCTCCGTTCTTCCTGGTGTGGATTTCACATACAAGTCTTCTGAGATTATGGTCTGATGGAAATCTCTGCACATTCATGATGTTCTATAGAATTCAGATCCAGGGACCGGCTTACCATCTCTGGACCTCAGCAGAAATGGAGCTTTATCAGACCAGGCCACATTCTTCCAGCCTTGGTGGTCTTGTGCCCACTTCCTCAGCTTTCTGGTCCTGCCTGACAGGAACCCAATGTGGTCTTCTGCTGGTGTAGTCCATCCACCTCAAGGCTTGAGCCACCGAGCCTGTCCACAAAAGATGTCATTGCCTCAATGCTTGAACCACTAGGCATGTCCACAAGGTGCCATCCATCTCAAGTCTTGAACCACTAGGCTTTTCCACAAAATATGCCATCTCCTCAATACTTGAACCACTAGGCATGTCCACAAGGTGCCATCCATCTCAAGTCTTGAACCACTAGGCCTTTCCACAAAATATGCCATCTCCTCAATACTTGAACCACTAGGCATGTCCACAAGGTGCCATCCATCTCAAGGCTTGAATCACTAGGCATGTCCACAAGGTGCCATCCATCTCAAGGCTTGAACCACTGGTCATGTCCACAAAAGATGCCATCCGCCTCAATGCTTGAACCACTGGTCATGTCCACAAAAGATGCCATCCGCCTCAATGCTTGAACCACTAGGCATGTCCACAAAAGGTGCCATCCGCCTCAATGCTTGAACCACTGGGCATGTCCACAAAAGGTGCCATCCGCCTCAATGCTTGAACCACTGGTCATGTCCACAAAAGGTGCCATCCGCCTCAATGCTTGAACCACTGGTCATGTCCACAAAAGGTGCCATCCGCCTCAATGCTTGAACCACTGGTCATGTCCACAAGGTGCCATCCATCTCAAGGCTTGAATCACTGAGCATGTCCACAAAAGATGCCATCTGTCTCAAGGTTTCGTATGTTGTACATTGTGAGATGCTTTCCTGCTCATCACCATTGGTAAAGGTCAGTGATCTGAGCTCCTGGAGCCTCTCTGTCCGCTCCAACCACCCTGGCCATTCTGACCTCCCTCATTGATGGGATGTTCCTGTCTGCAAACCTCCCAATCACTAGATGGGTTTTCTGCGTAAACCTGAGACTTTTGTGTAAGGACACAGCCTGCCTGGCACCAGAAATCCTTCCATGGTCACAGATCACATTTCTCCATCATTCTGGTGTTTTGATGTGAACAATAACTGAAGCTCCTGACCTGTATACACTGTGCTGACTGACAATCGCATGGATGAGCAGGTGGATGACTTCCTAATACATTGCTTGGTTGGTCTGTGTTCCAACAAAAACCAGATGTGCCAACACATGGACCAAGGAAGAATCCAGAACCCCCAGAGGTGCCATTACATCCTGAATAATCTTTCATTTGCATCGTCGGATGTTCTTACTATGAACACACAACGGAACCATTTGGTCCTGTCGGTATGCAATGACTTGTTCAGAACCCATGAATGTTTTGTTTTGAAGCCTGAAGAAGGAGCCAGATGTTCCTCATCTGAATGTTGTATTTTCCCTCATTTTCCGTCTTGGTGACAATTGCCGTTACACAAAATGTTCAGCATTGGTTGTTTGTATTTTTTTTTTTTTTTGTGTTGTTCCTTTTTTCTTCAGGTAATCCCTCCTGATCTAAACTGCACTCCCCTGGCTACTGGCCTACTCTTCCATATCACAGTTGTGGCCCCTCGAGGTTTGAAGAAATACCAGGATGGCGGGATACAACTGTGACCTGGAGGTAAAAGTGAGCAATGGAGGGGTGCAGTTTAGCTGGGGTGGGTTTATGGTTTGATAGAAGCAGATGTGTCCTTTAAACCTCAACAAGGAGAGAGCCTCAGCCCTCATCTATGATCGGTGTAGGTTGCAGATGCTGCCATAGATGTTCAACGATATCTGTAGCAGCACTCCTACAACCAGGCCTTCATAGGAGGGCGAGACGCCTCAGCTGACCCTCTGCTTCCAGATGGAAGATCATGCTCCATTGTGAACCATTCAGGAGCCTTCTCTGAGGGGAGAGTTCCCCTTTAAGATGTCGGCCTCTCGCCTTCCCGCCAGGAGCTCTGATTTGCTCAGTAGACCCGAGGCCTCCAATCAATGTGTGTTTTCCCGCTTGTCTTCTAGAATCGCCAAGAAGATGCTTCTGGAGCAAATAAAAGCCGATTTGTCGTCTGATGATGATGTGTCCTCCGAAGAGCCGGAAGAAGGCAAGAAAGCCAAGAAGGTCAAATCCCGGAAAGACGGCAATGAGGAAGATGATGGTGAGATTTCAACTTTCTTACTGTCGTTTGTGTCATGTCAATGCTGGGCTTTGTCCATACCTGTCCATGGGACTGCGCTGGTAGGATGGTCCAATCATAGATCCACTGAAGGCTGAATGACGGCTCTGCTGTCACTTCATGTATGTTATCCGTTTTCTGGTTCCTCATACGAGACCATTCACATGATTACAGAATCCTACCCTAAAAATACAGCCAAAGCCTCTTCCTGGTATTACCAGTGAGCGGGGGAAGGGAGAACTCCATCTTGGTGCCAAAAGTACCATAAGACCAGATCACGAACGTGAGAGAACATCTGCAGCTTCATTCGTGGACTGAGAGGAGGCTTCATTCATGGACTGTATTCTAGGAGGGGGTCCCCATAGCTTCATTCATGGACTGTATTGTAGGAGGGGGTCCCCATAGCTTCATTCATGGACTGTATTCTAGGAGGGGGTCCCCATAGCTTCATTCATGGACTGTATTCTAGGAGGGGGTCCCCATAGCTTCATTCATGGACTGTATTCTAGGAGGGGGTCCCCATAGCTTCATTCCTGGACTGTACTATAGGAGGGGATCCCCATAGCTTCATTCATGGGCTGTACTATAGGAGGGGGTCCCCATAGCTTCATTCATGGGCTGTACTATAGGAGGGGGTCCCCATAGCTTCATTCATGGACTGTACTATAGGAGGGGGTCCCCATAGCTTCATTCATGGACTGTATTCTAGGAGGGGGTCCCCATAGCTTCATTCATGGACTGTATTCTAGGAGGGGGTCCCCATAGCTTCATTCATGGACTGTATTCTAGGAGGGGGTCCCCATAGCTTCATTCATGGACTGTATTCTAGGAGGGGGTCCCCATAGCTTCATTCCTGGACTGTACTATAGGAGGGGGTCCCCGTAGCTTCATTCATGGGCTGTACTATAGGAGGGGGTCCCCATAGCTTCATTCATGGGCTGTACTATAGGAGGGGGTCCCCATAGCTTCATTCATGGACTGTACTATAGGAGGGGGTCCCCATAGCTTCATTCATGGACTGTACTATAGGAGGGGGTCCCCATAGCTTCATTCATGGACTGTATTATAGGAGGGGGTCCCCATAGCTTCATTCATGGACTGTATTATAGGAGGGGGTCCCCATAGCTTCATTCATGGACTGTATTATAGGAGGGGGTCCCCATAGCTTCATTCATGGACTGTATTATAGGAGGGGGTCCCCATAGCTTCATTCCTGGACTGTACTATAGGAGGGGGTCCCCATAGCTTCATTCATGGACTGTACTATAGGAGGGGGTCCCCATAGCTTCATTCATGGGCTGTACTATAGGAGGGGGTCCCCATAGCTTCATTCATGGGCTGTACTATAGGAGGGGGTCCCCATAGCTTCATTCATGGGCTCTACTATAGGAGGGGGTCCCCATAGCTTCATTCATGGACTGTACTATAGGAGGGGGTCCCCATAGCTTCATTCATGATCTGTACTATAGGAGGGGGTCCCCATAGCTTCATTCATGGACTGTATTATAGGAGGGGGTCCCCATAGCTTCATTCATGGACTGTATTATAGGAGGGGGTCCCCATAGCTTCATTCATGGACTGTACTATAGGAGGGGGTCCCCATAGCTTCATTCATGGACTGTATTATAGGAGGGGGTCCCCATAGCTTCATTTATGGACTGTATTATAGGAGGGGGTCCCCATAGCTTCATTCATGGACTGTATTATAGGAGGGGGTCCCCATAGCTTCATTCATGGACTGTATTATAGGAGGGGGTCCCCATAGCTTCATTCCTGGACTGTACTATAGGAGGGGGTCCCCATAGCTTCATTCATGGACTGTACTATAGGAGGGGGTCCCCATAGCTTCATTCCTGGACTGTACTATAGGAGGGGGTCCCCATAGCTTCATTCCTGGACTGTACTATAGGAGGGGGTCCCCATAGCTTCATTCATGGACTGTACTATAGGAGGGGGTCCCCATAGCTTCATTCATGGGCTGTACTATAGGAGGGGGTCCCCATAGCTTCATTCATGGACTGTACTATAGGAGGGGGTCCCCATAGCTTCATTCATGGACTGTATTGTAGGAGGGGGTCCCCATAGCTTCATTCATGGACTGTACTGTAGGAGGGGGTCCCCATAGCTTCATTCGTGGACTGTACTGTAGGAGGGGGTCCCCATAGCTTCATTCGTGGACTGTACTGTAGGAGGGGGTCCCCATAGCTTCATTCGTGGACTGTACTATAGGAGGGGGTCCCCATAGCTTCATTCGTGGACTGTACTATAGGAGGGGGTCTCCATAGCTTCATTCATGGACTGTATTGTAGGAGGGGGTCCCCATAGCTTCATTCATGGACTGTATTGTAGGAGGGGGTCCCCATAGCTTCATTCATGGACTGTATTGTAGGAGGGGGTCCCCATAGCTTCATTCATGGACTGTATTGTAGGAGGGGGTCCCCATAGCTTCATTCATGGACTGTATTCTAGGAGGGGGTCCCCATAGCTTCATTCCTGGACTGTACTATAGGAGGGGGTCCCCATAGCTTCATTCATGGGCTGTACTATAGGAGGGGGTCCCCATAGCTTCATTCATGGGCTGTACTATAGGAGGGGGTCCCCATAGCTTCATTCATGGGCTGTACTATAGGAGGGGGTCCCCATAGCTTCATTCATGGGCTGTACTATAGGAGGGGGTCCCCATAGCTTCATTCATGGACTGTACTATAGGAGGGGGTCCCCATAGCTTCATTCATGGACTGTACTATAGGAGGGGGTCCCCATAGCTTCATTCATGGACTGTATTATAGGAGGGGGTCCCCATAGCTTCATTCATGGACTGTACTATAGGAGGGGGTCCCCATAGCTTCATTCATGGACTGTATTATAGGAGGGGGTCCCCATAGCTTCATTTATAGACTGTATTATAGGAGGGGGTCCCCATAGCTTCATTCATGGACTGTATTATAGGAGGGGGTCCCCATAGCTTCATTCATGGACTGTATTATAGGAGGGGGTCCCCATAGCTTCATTCCTGGACTGTACTATAGGAGGGGGTCCCCATAGCTTCATTCATGGACTGTACTATAGGAGGGGGTCCCCATAGCTTCATTCATGGGCTGTACTATAGGAGGGGGTCCCCATAGCTTCATTCATGGACTGTACTATAGGAGGGGGTCCCCATAGCTTCATTCATGGACTGTATTGTAGGAGGGGGTCCCCATAGCTTCATTCATGGACTGTACTGTAGGAGGGGGTCCCCATAGCTTCATTCGTGGACTGTACTGTAGGAGGGGGTCCCCATAGCTTCATTCGTGGACTGTACTGTAGGAGGGGGTCCCCATAGCTTCATTCGTGGACTGTACTATAGGAGGGGGTCCCCATAGCTTCATTCGTGGACTGTACTATAGGAGGGGGTCTCCATAGCTTCATTCATGGACTGTAGTATAGGAGGGGGTCCCCATAGCTTCATTCATGGACTGTATTGTAGGAGGGGGTCCCCATAGCTTCATTCATGGACTGTATTGTAGGAGGGGGTCCCCATAGCTTCATTCATGGACTGTATTATAGGAGGGGGTCCCCATAGCTTCATTCATGGACTGTATTGTAGGAGGGGGTCCCCATAGCTTCATTCATGGACTGTACTGTAGGAGGGGGTCCCCATAGCTTCATTCATGGACTGTACTATAGGAGGGGGTCTCCATAGCTTCATTCATTTGTTATAGGAGGGGGTCCCCATAGTGTCATTCATTCTGTGTTATAGGAGGGGGTCCCCATAGCTTCAGGGAGGATAATATCCAATCATTGACCTTTGGAAATGGCTCCAGTCTATCCCTGGGAGGTGCTCTGATTTCAGGGGGTGCTCTGTGGGCATCAGATCTGTCTCTACAGGAGTATGGCTGGCCTGCTGTAGAGCCCCAATCGGGGGGGGGGGGGGAGAGTCAGTACCTCAGACATGGGTAAGAGACACTGCTGTGCCAGTGGTAGGAGACCTCTCAGTACCCTAATGTTTGTGGCCCCCGGGGTGCTGTGCCAGTGGTAAGAGACCTCTCAGTACCCCCAGTGTTTGTGGCCCCCGGGGTCCTGTGCCAGGGGTAGGAGACCTCTCAGTACCCCCAGTGTTTGTGGCCCCCCGTGTGCTGTGCAAGGAGTAGGAGACCTCTCAGTACCCCCAGTGTTTGTGGCCCCCCGGGTGCTGTGCAAGGAGTAGGAGACCTCTCAGTACCCCCAGTGTCTTTGGCCCCCGGGGTGCTGTACCAGGCG